>NW_025728398.1:0-287459 GCF_021461385.2 Schistocerca piceifrons | reverse complement strand
GCCGACTTAAGTACAAAAAAACTGACTCTTCTCACTCTCTATGTTTGAAAAATTCCAGTGACACTAGTTATAGATTCCGATGCTTCACTTCAGGTTTGCTGTATCCCTCTGACCTTCTTATTGGCGATGAAACACAGATATTGCATCGGAACTATATACAAAACGCACAATGCCGACTTAAGTACAAGAAAACTGACTCTTCTTACGGTCTATGTTTTGAACCATTCCTGTGACACTAGTTATAGATTCCGATGCTTCACTTCAGGTTTACTGTATCCCACTGACATTCTTATTGACGATGAAACACAGAAAATGCATCGGAATTAATTACAAAAGGCACAATGCTGACTTAAGTACAAGAAAACTGACTCTTCTCACTGTCTATGTTTAGAACCATTCATGTGACACTAGTTATAGATTCCGATGCCTCACTTCAGGTCTACTGTATCCCTCTGACCTTCTTATTGACGATGGAACACAGAAATTGCATCGGAATTAAATTCAAAAGGCACAATGCCGACTTAAGTACAAGAAAACTGACTCTTCTTACTGTCTATGTTTTGAACCATTCCTGTGACACTAGTTATAGATTCCGATGCTTCACTTCAGATTTACTGTATCCCTCTGACCTTCTTATTGACGATGAAACACAGAAATTGAATCGGAATTAAATACAAAAGGCACAATGCCGACTCAAGTACAAGAAATCTAAGTCTTCTTACTGCCTATGCTTTGAACCATTCCTGTGACACTAGTTATAGATTCTGATGCTTCACTTCAGGTTTACTGTATTCCTCTCACCTCCTTATTGACGTTGAAACACAGATATTGCATCGGAATTAAATACAAAAGGCACAATGCCGACTTAAGCACAAGAAAACTGACTCTTCTTACTGTCTATGTTTTGAACCATTCCTGTGAAACTAGTTATAGATTCCGATGCATCACTTCAGGTTTACTGTATCCCTCTCTCCTTCTTGATGACGATGAAACACAGAAATTGCATGGGAATTATATACAAAAGGCACAATGCCGACTTAAGTAAAAGAAAACTGACTCTTCTTACTGTCTATGTTTTGAACCAGTCCTGTGACACTAGTTATAGATTCCAATACTCCACTTCATGTTTACTGTATCCCACCGACCTTCTTATTGACGATGAAACACAGAAATTGCATCGGAATTAAATACAAAAGGCACAATGCCGACTTAAGTACAAGAAAACTGACTCTTCTTACTGTCTATGTTTTGAACCATTCCTGTGACACTAGTTATAGATTCCGATGCTTCACTTCTGGTTTACTGTATCCCTCTGCCCTTCTTATTGACGATGGAACACAGAAATTGCATCGGAATTTATACAAAAGGTACAATGCCGACTTAAGAACAAGAAAACTGACTCTTCTTACTGTCTATATTTTGAACCATTCATGTGACACTCGTTATAGATTCCGATGCTCCACATCAGGTTTACTGTATCCTACTGACCTTCTTATTGACGATGAAACACAGTAATTGCATCGGAATTAAATACAAAAAGCACAATGCCGACTTAAGTACAAGAAAACTGACTCTTCTTACAGTCTATGTTTTGAACCATTCCTGACACACTACGTATAGATTCCGATGCTTCACTTCAGGTTTAATGTATCCCTCTGACCTTCTTATTGACGATGAAACACAGATATTGCATCGGAATTAAATACAAAAAGCACAATGCCGACATAAGTACAAGAAAACTGACTCTTGATACTGTCTATGATTTGAACCATTCCTATGACACTAGTTATAGATTCCGATGCTTCACTTCAGTTTTACTGTATCCTTCTGAAGATCTTATTGTCGATGAAACACAGAAATTGCATCGGAATTAAATACAAAAGGCACAATGCCGACTTAAGTACAAGAAAACTGACTTTCCTTACTGTCTATGTATTGAACCATTCCTGTGACACTAGTTATAGATTCAGATGCTTTACTCCAGGTTTACTGTATCCCTCTGACCTTCTTATTCACGATGAAACACATTAATTGCATCGGAATTAAATACAAAAGGCACAATGTCGACTTAAGTACAAGAAAACTGACCCTTCTTACTGTCTATGTCTTACTGTCTATGTTTTGATCCATTCCTCTGACACTAGTTATAGATTCCGATGCTTCACTTCAGGTTTACTGTATCCCTCTGACCTTCATATTCAAGATGAAAAACAGATATTGCATCGGATTAAATACAAAAGGCACAATTACGACTTAAGTACAAGAAAACTGACTCTTCTTACTGTCTATGTTTTGAACCGTTCCTGTGACACTGGTTATAGATTCCGATGTTGCACTGCAGATTCACTGTATCCCTCTGACCGTCTTATTGACGATGAAACACAGAAATTGCATCGGAATTAAATACAAAAGGCTTAATGCCGACTTAAGTACAAGAAAACTAATTCTTCTTACTGTCTATGTTTGAACCATTCATGTGATACTAGTTATACATTCCGATGCTTCACCTCAGGTTTACTGTATCCCTCTGACCTTCATATTGTTGATGAAACACAGATATTGCATCGGAATTAAATACAAAAGGCACAATGCCTACTTAAGTACAAAAAAACTGACTCTTCTTACTGTCTATGTTTTGAACCATTATTGTGACACTAGTTATAGATTCCGATGCTTCACTTCAGGTTTACTGTATCCCACTGACCTCCTTATTGACGATGAAACTCAGAAATTGCATCATAATTAAATACAAAAGGCACAATGGCGACTTAAGTACAAGAAAACTGACACTTTTTACTGTCTATGTTTTGAACCATTCATGTGACACTCGTTATAGATTCCGATGCTTTACTTCAGGTTTACTGTTTCCCTCTGACCATATTATTGACGATGACACACAGAAATTGCATCGGAATTAAATACAATAGGCACAATGCCGACTTAAGTACAAGAAAACTCACTCTTCTTACTGTCTATGTTTTGAACCAATCCTGTGACACTAGTTATAGATTCTGCTGCTTCACTTCAGGTTTACTGTATCCCTCTGACCTTCTTATTGACGATGAAACACAGAAATTGCATCGGAGTTAAATACAAAGGCACAATGCCGACTTAAGTACAAGAAAACTGACCCTTCTTACAGTCTATGTTTTGAACCATTCGTGTGACACTAGTTATAGATTCCGATACTTCACTTCAGGTTTACTGTATCCATCTAACCTTCTTATTGACGAAGAAACACAGATATTGCATCGGAATTAAATACAAAAGGAACAATGCCGACTTAAGTACAAGAAAAATGACTCTTCTTACTGTCTATGTTTTGAACCATTCCTGTGACACTAGTTATAGATTCCGATGCTTCACTTCAGGTTGACTGTATCCCTCTGACCTTCTTACTGACGATGAAACACAGAAATTGCATCGGAATTAAATACAAAAGACACAATGCCGACTTAATTACAAGAAAACTGACTCTTCTTACTGTCTATTATTTGAACCATTCCTGTGACACTAGTTATAGATTCAGATGCTTTACTCCAGGTTTACTGTATCCCTCTGACCTTCTTATTCACGATGAAACACATTAATTGCATCGGAATTAAATACAAAAGGCACAATGTCGACTTAAGTACAAGAAAACTGACCCTTCTTACTGTCTATGTCTTACTGTCTATGTTTTGATCCATTCCTGTGACACTAGTTATAGATTCCGATGCTTCACTTCAGGTTGACTGTATCCCTCTGACCTTCTTATTGACGATGAAACATAGAAATTGCATCGGAATTAAATAGAAAAGGAACAATGCCGACTTAAGTACAAGAAAACTGACTCTTCTTACTGTCTATGTTCTGAACCATTCCTCTGACACTAGTTATAGATTCCGTTGCTTCACTTCAGGTTTACTGTATCCCTCTGACCTTCATAATCAAGATTCAAAACAGATATTGCATCGGATTAAATACAAAAGGCACAATTACGACTTAAGTACAAGAAAACTGACTCTTCTTACTGTCTATGTTTTGAACCGTTCCTGTGACACTGGTTATAGATTCCGATGTTGCACTGCAGATTCACTGTATCCCTCTGACCGTCTTATTGACGATGAAACACAGAAATTGCATCGGAATTAAAAAGAAAAGGCTTAATGCCGACTTAAATACAAGAAAACTGATTCTTCTTACTGTCAATGTTTGAACCATTCATGTGATACTAGTTATACATTCCGATGCTTCACTTCAGGTTTACTGTATCCCTCTGACCTTCATATTGTTGATGAAACACAGATATTGCATCGGAATTAAATACAAAAGGCACAATGCCTACTTAAGTACAAAAAAACTGACTCTTCTTACTGTCTATGTTTTGAACCATTATTGTGACACTAGTTATAGATTCCGATGCTTCACTTCAGGTTTACTGTATCACACTGACCTCCTTATTGACGATGAAACTCAGAAATTCCATCATAATTAAATACAAAAGGCACAATGGCGACTTAAGTACAAGAAAACTGACTCTTTTTACTGTCTATGTTTTGAACCATTCATGTGACACTCGTTATAGATTCCGATGCTTTACTTCAGGTTTACTGTATCCCTCTGATCTTCTTATTGACGATGAAACACAGAAATTGCTTCGGAATTAAATACAAAAGGCCAAATGCCGACTTAAGTACAAGATAACTGACTCTTCTTACTGTCTATGATTTCAACCATTCCTGTGACACTAGTTATAGATTCCGATGCTTCACTTCAGGTTTACTGTTTCCCTCTGACCTTCTTATTGACGACGAAACACAGAAATTGCATCGGAATTAAATATAAAAGGCACAATGCCGACTTAAGTACAAGAAAACTGACTCTTCTTACTGTCTATGTTATGAACCATTCCTGTGACACTAGTTATAGATTCCGATGCTTCACTTCAGGTTTACTGTATCCCTCTGTCCTTATTGACGATGAAACACAGAAATTGCATCGGAATTAAATACAAAAGGCACAATGCCGACTTAAGTACAAAAAAACTGACTCTTCTCACTCTCTATGTTTGAAAAATTCCTGTGACACTAGTTATAGATTCCGATGCTTCACTTCAGGTTTGCTGTATCCCTCTGACCTTCTTATTGGCGATGAAACACAGATATTGCTTCGGAACTATATACAAAACGCACAATGCCGACTTAAGTACAAGAAAACTGACTCTTCTTACGGTCTATGTTTTGAACCATTCCTGTGACACTAGTTATAGATTCCGATGCTTCACTTCAGGTTTACTGTATCCCACTGACATTCTTATTGACGATGAAACACAGAAAATGCATCGGAATTAATTACAAAAGGCACAATGCTGACTTAAGTACAAGAAAACTGACTCTTCTCACTGTCTATGTTTAGAACCATTCATGTGACACTAGTTATAGATTCCGATGCCTCACTTCAGGTCTACTGTATCCCTCTGACCTTCTTATTGACGATGGAACACAGAAATTGCATCGGAATTAAATTCAAAAGGCACAATGCCGACTTAAGTACAAGAAAACTGACTCTTCTTACTGTCTATGTTTTGAACCATTCCTGTGACACTAGTTATAGATTCCGATGCTTCACTTCAGATTTACTGTATCCCTCTGACCTTCTTATTGACGATGAAACACAGAAATTGAATCGGAATTAAATACAAAAGGCACAATGCCGACTCAAGTACAAGAAATCTAAGTCTTCTTACTGCCTATGCTTTGAACCATTCCTGTGACACTAGTTATAGATTCTGATGCTTCACTTCAGGTTTACTGTATTCCTCTCACCTCCTTATTGACGTTGAAACACAGATATTGCATCGGAATTAAATACAAAAGGCACAATGCCGACTTAAGCACAAGAAAACTGACTCTTCTTACTGTCTATGTTTTGAACCATTCCTGTGAAACTAGTTATAGATTCCGATGCATCACTTCAGGTTTACTGTATCCCTCTCTCCTTCTTGATGACGATGAAACACAGAAATTGCATGGGAATTATATACAAAAGGCACAATGCCGACTTAAGTACAAGAAAACTGACTCTTCTTACTGTCTATGTTTTGAACCAGTCCTGTGACACTAGTTATAGATTCCAATACTCCACTTCATGTTTACTGTATCCCACCGACCTTCTTATTGACGATGAAACACAGAAATTGCATCGGAATTAAATACAAAAGGCACAATGCCGACTTAAGTACAAGAAAACTGACTCTTCTTACTGTCTATGTTTTGAACCATTCCTGTGACACTAGTTATAGATTCCGATGCTTCACTTCTGGTTTACTGTATCCCTCTGCCCTTCTTATTGACGATGGAACACAGAAATTGCATCGGAATTTATACAAAAGGTACAATGCCGACTTAAGTACAAGAAAACTGACTCTTCTTACTGTCTATATTTTGAACCATTCATGTGACACTCGTTATAGATTCCGATGCTCCACATCAGGTTTACTGTATCCTACTGACCTTCTTATTGACGATGAAACACAGTAATTGCATCGGAATTAAATACAAAAAGCAAAATGCCGACTTAAGTACAAGAAAACTGACTCTTCTTACAGTCTATGTTTTGAACCATTCCTGACACACTACGTATAGATTCCGATGCTTCACTTCAGGTTTAATGTATCCCTCTGACCTTCTTATTGACGATGAAACACAGATATTGCATCGGAATTAAATACAAAAAGCACAATGCCGACATAAGTACAAGAAAACTGACTCTTGATACTGTCTATGATTTGAACCATTCCTATGACACTAGTTATAGATTCCGATGCTTCACTTCAGTTTTACTGTATCCTTCTGAAGATCTTATTGTCGATGAAACACAGAAATTGCATCGGAATTAAATACAAAAGGCACAATGCCGACTTAAGTACAAGAAAACTGACTTTCCTTACTGTCTATGTATTGAACCATTCCTGTGACACTAGTTATAGATTCAGATGCTTTACTCCAGGTTTACTGTATCCCTCTGACCTTCTTATTCACGATGAAACACATTAATTGCATCGGAATTAAATACAAAAGGCACAATGTCGACTTAAGTACAAGAAAACTGACCCTTCTTACTGTCTATGTCTTACTGTCTATGTTTTGATCCATTCCTCTGACACTAGTTATAGATTCCGATGCTTCACTTCAGGTTTACTGTATCCCTCTGACCTTCATATTCAAGATGAAAAACAGATATTGCATCGGATTAAATACAAAAGGCACAATTACGACTTAAGTACAAGAAAACTGACTCTTCTTACTGTCTATGTTTTGAACCGTTCCTGTGACACTGGTTATAGATTCCGATGTTGCACTGCAGATTCACTGTATCCCTCTGACCGTCTTATTGACGATGAAACACAGAAATTGCATCGGAATTAAATACAAAAGGCTTAATGCCGACTTAAGTACAAGAAAACTGATTCTTCTTACTGTCTATGTTTGAACCATTCATGTGATACTAGTTATACATTCCGATGCTTCACTTCAGGTTTACTGTATCCCTCTGACCTTCATGTTGTTGATGAAACACAGATATTGCATCAGAATTAAATACAAAAGGCACAATGCCTACTTAAGTACAAAAAAACTGACTCTTCTTACTGTCTATGTTTTGAACCATTATTGTGATACTAGTTATAGATTCCGATGCTTCACTTCAGGTTTACTGTATCCCACTGACCTCCTTATTGACGATGAAACTCAGAAATTGCATCATAATTAAATACAAAAGGCACAATGGCGACTTAAGTACAAGAAAACTGACACTTTTTACTGTCTATGTTTTGAACCATTCATGTGACACTCGTTATAGATTCCGATGCTTTACTTCAGGTTTACTGTATCCCTCTGATCTTCTTATTGACGATGAAACACAGAAATTGCTTCGGAATTAAATACAAAAGGCCAAATGCCGACTTAAGTACAAGATAACTGACTCTTCTTACTGTCTATGATTTCAACCATTCCTGTGACACTAGTTATAGATTCCGATGCTTCACTTCAGGTTTACTGTTTCCCTCTGACCTTCTTATTGACGACGAAACACAGAAATTGCATCGGAATTGAATATAAAAGGCACAATGCCGACTTAAGTACAAGAAATCCGACTCTTCTTACTGTCTATGTTTTGAACCATTCCTGTGACACTAGTTATAGATTCCGATGCTTCACGTCAGGTTTACTGTATCCCTCTGTCCTTCTTATTGACGATGAAACACAGAAATTGCATCTGAATTAAATACAAAAGGCACAATGCCGACTTAAGTTCAAAAAAACTGAATCTTCTCACTCTCTATGTTTGAAAAATTCCTGTGACACTAGTTATAGATTCCGATGCTTCACTTCAGGTTTGCTGTATCCCTCTGACCTTCTTATTGGCGATGAAACACAGATATTGCATCGGAACTATATACAAAACGCACAATGCCGACTTAAGTACAAGAAAACTGACTCTTCTTACGGTCTATGTTTTGAACCATTCCTGTGACACTAGTTATAGATTCCGATGCTTCACTTCAGGTTTACTGTATCCCACTGACATTCTTATTGACGATGAAACACAGAAAATGCATCGGAATTAGTTACAAAAGGCACAATGCTGACTTAAGTACAAGAAAACTGACTCTTCTCACTGTCTATGTTTTGAACCATTCATGTGACACTAGTTATAGATTCCGATGCCTCACTTCAGGTCTACTGTATCCCTCTGACCTTCTTATTGACGATGGAACACAGAAATTGCATCGGAATTAAATTCAAAAGGCACAATGCCGACTTAAGTACAAGAAAACTGACTCTTCTTACTGTCTATGTTTTGAACCATTCCTGTGACACTAGTTATAGATTCCGATGCTTCACTTCAGATTTACTGTATCCCTCTGACCTTCTTATTGACGATGAAACACAGAAATTGAATCGGAATTAAATACAAAAGGCACAATGCCGACTCAAGTACAAGAAAACTAAGTCTTCTTACTGCCTATGGTTTGAACCATTCCTGTGACACTAGTTATAGATTCTGATGCTTCAATTCAGGTTTACTGTATTCCTCTCACCTCCTTATTGACGTTGAAACACAGATATTGCATCGGAATTAAATACAAAAGGCACAATGCCGACTTAAGTACAAGGAAACTGACTCTTCTTACTGTCTATGTTTTGAACCATTCCTGTGAAACTAGTTATAGATTCCGATGCATCACTTCAGGTTTACTGTATCCCTCTGTCCTTCTTGATGACGATGAAACACTGAAATTGCATGGGAATTAAATACAAAAGGCACAATGCCGACTTAAGTACAAGAAAACTGACTCTTCTTACTGTCTATGTTTTGAACCATTCCTGTGACACTAGTTATAGATTCCGATGCTTCACTTCAGGTTTACTGTATCCCTCTGTCGTTCTTGATGACGATGAAACACAGAAATTGCATCGGAATTAATACAAAAGGTACAATGCCGACTTAAGTACAAGAAAACTGACTCTTCTTACTGTCTATATTTTGAACCATTCATGTGACACTCGTTATAGATTCCGATGCTCCACTTCAGGTTTACTGTATCCTACTGACCTTCTTATTGACGATGAAACACAGTAATTGCATCGGAATTAGATACAAAAGAACAATGCCGACTTAAGTACAAGAAAACTGACTCTTCTTACAGTCTATGTTTTGAACCATTCCTGACACACTACGTATAGATTCCGATGCTTCACTTCAGGTTTACTGTATCCCTCTGACCTTCTTATTGACGATGAAACACAGATATTGCATCGGAATTAAATACAAAAGGCACAATGCCGACATAAGTACAAGAAAACTGACTCTTGATACTGTCTATGATTTGAACCATTCCTATGACACTAGTTATAGATTCCGATGCTTCACTTCAGTTTTACTGTATCCTTCTGAAGATCTTATTGACGATGAAACACAGAAATTGCATCGGAATTAAATACAAAAGGCACAATGCCGACTTAAGTACAAGAAAACTGACTTTCCTTACTGTCTATGTATTGAACCATTCCTGTGACACTAGTTATAGATTCAGATGCTTTACTCCAGGTTTACTGTATCCCTCTGACCTTCTTATTCACGATGAAACACATTAATTGCATCGGAATTAAATACAAAAGGCACAATGTCGACTTAAGTACAAGAAAACTGACCCTTCTTACTGTCTATGTCTTACTGTCTATGATTTGATCCATTCCTCTGACACTAGTTATAGATTCCGATGCTTCACTTCAGGTTTACTGTATCCCTTGGACCTTCTTATTGACGATGAAACACAGAAATTGCATCGGAATTAAATACAAAAGGCACAATGCCGACTTAAGTCAAGAAGACTGACTTTTCTCACTGACTATGTTTTGAACCACTCCTGTGACACTAGTTATAGATTCCGATGCTTCACTTCAGGTTTACTGTGTCCCTGTGCCCTACGTATTGACGATGAAACACAGAAAGTGCATCGGAATTAAATACAAAAGGCACAATGCCGACTTAAGTACAAGAAGACTGACTCCTCTTACAGTCAATGTTTCTAACCATTACAGTGACACTAGTTAATGAATCCGATGCTTGACTCCAGGTTTACTGTATCCCTTAAACCTTCTTATTGACGATGAAACACAGAAATTGCTTCGGAATTAAATACAAAAGACACAATGCCGACTCAAGGACAAGAAGACTGTCTCTTCTTATTGACTATGTTTTGAACCATTCCTGTGACACTAGTTATAGATTCCGATGCTTCACCTCAGGTTTACTGTATCCCTCTGACCTTCTTGTTGACGATGAAACACAGAAATGGCATCGGAATTAAATACAAAAGGCACAATGCCGACTTATGTACAAGAAGACTGACTCTTCAAACTGACTATGTATTGAACCATTCCTGTGACACTAGTTATAGATTCCGATGCTTCACTTCAGGTTTACTGTATCCCTCTGACCTTCTCATTGACGATGAAACACAGATATTGTATCGGCTCTAAATAGAAAAGGCACAATGCCGACTTAAGTACAAGAAGACTGACTCTTCTTACTGCCTATGATTAGAACCATTCCATTGACACTAGTTAAAGATTCCGATGCTTCACTCCAGGTTTACTGTATCCCTTGGACCTTCTTATTGACGATGAAACACAGAATTTGCTTCGGAATTAAGTAGAAAAGGCACAATGCCGACTTAAGTACAAGAAGACTGACTCTTCTTACTGACTATGCTTTGAACCATTTCTGTGACACTAGTTATAGATTCCGATACTTCACTTCGGGTTTACTGTATCCCTCTGACCTTCTTAATGACGATGAAACACAGAAATTGCATCGGAATGAAATACAAAAGGCACAATGCCGACTTAAGTACAAAAAGACTGACTCCTCTTACTGTCTATGTTTTGAACCATTCCTGTCACACTAGTTATAGATTCCGATGCTTCACTCCAAGTTTACTGTATCCCTTGGACGTTCTAATTGACGATGAAACACAGAAATTGCATCGGAATTAAATTGAAAAGGCACAATGCTGACCTAAGTACAGGAAGACTGACTCTTCTTACTGATTATAGTTTGAACCATTCCTGTGACACTAGTTATGGATTCCGTTGCTTTACTTCAGGTTTACTGTATACCGTGGACCTTCTTATTGACGATGAGACACAGAAATTCCATCGGAATTAAATAGAAAAGGCACAATGTCGACTTAAGTACATGAAGACTGACACTTCTTACTGTCTAAGCTTTGAACCATTCCTGTGACACTAGTTATAGATTCCGATGCTTCACTTCAGGATTACAGTATACCTTGGCCCTTCTTATTGACGATGAAACACAGATATTGCATCGGAATTAAATACAAAAGGCACAATGCCGACTTAAGTACAAGAAGACTGACTCTTCCAACTGTCTATGCTTTGAACCATTCCTGTGACACTAGTTTTGGATTCCGATGCTTCACTTCAGGTTAACTGTATCCCTCTGACCTTCTTATTGACGATGAAACTCAGAAATTGCATGGGAATTAAATACAAAAGGCACAATGCCGACTTAAGTACAAGAAGACTGACTCTTCCAACTGTCTATGTTTTGAACCATTCCTGTGACACTAGTTATAGATTCCGACGCTTCACTTCAGATTTAATGTATCCCACTGACCTTATTGCCGATCAAACACAGAAATTGCATCGGAATTAAATAGAAAAGGCACAATGCCGGCTTAAGGACAAGAAGACTGACTCTTCTTACTGACTATGTTTTGAACCATTCCTGTGACTCTAATTATAGATTCCGATGCTTCACCTCAGGTTTACTGTATACCTTGGACCTTCTTATTGACGATGAAACACAGAAATTGTATCGGAATAAAATACAAAAGGCACAATGCCGACTTAAGTACAAGAAGACTAACTCCTCCTACTGTCTATGTTTTGAATCATTCCTGTGACACTAGTTTTGGATTCCGATGCTTCACTTCAGGTTTACTGTATCCCGCTGACGTTCTTATTGACGATGAAACACTGAAATTGCATGGGAATGTAATTCAAAAGGCACAATGCCGACTTAAGTACAAGAAGACTGACTCTTCCTACTGTCTACGTTTTGAACCATTCCTGTGACACTAGTTATAGATTCCGATGCTTCACTTCAGGTTTACTGTTTCCCTTGGACCTTCTTATTGACGATGAAACACAGAAATTGCATCGGAATTAAATACAATAGGCAAAATGCCGACTTAAGTACACGAAGACTGACTCTTCTTACTGTCTGTGTTTTGAACCATTCCTGTGACACTAGTTATACATTCCGATGCCACACTCCAGGTTTACTGTATCCCTTGGACCTTCTTATTGACGATGAAACACAGAAATTGCATCGGAATTAAATACAAAAGGCACAATGCCGACTTAAGTACAAGAAGACTGACTCTTCTTAATGACTATGTTTAGAACCATTCCTGTGACACTAGTTATAAATTCCGATGCTTCACTTCAGGTTTACTGTATCCCTCTGGCCTTCGTAGTGACGATGACACACAGATGTTGCATCGGAATTAAATAGAAAAGGCACAATGCCGACTTAAGTACAAAAAGACTGACTCTTCTTACTGTCATTGTTTTGAACCATTCCTGTGACACTAGTTATAGATTCCGATGCTTTGCTCCAGGTTTACTGAATCCCTTGTACCTGCTAATTGACGTTGAAACACAGAAATTATATCGGAATTCAATAGAAAAGGCACAATGCCGACTTAAGTACAGGAAGACTGACGCTTCTTACTGATTATAGTTTGAACCATTCCTGTGACACTAGTTATAGATTCCGATGCTTTACTTCAGGTTTACTGTATACCTTGGCCCTTCTTATTGACGATGGAACACAGAAATTGCATCTGAATTAAATACAAAAGGCACAATGCCGACTTAAGTACAAGAAGACTGACTCTTACTATTGTCTATATTTTGAACCATTCCTGTGACACTAGTTGTGGATTCCGATGCTTCACTTCAGGTTTACTGTATCCCTCTGACCTTCTTATTGACGATGAAACACAGAAATTACATCGGAATTAAATACAAAAGGCACAATGATAACTTAAGGACAAGAAGACAGACTCTTCTTACTGACTATGTTTTGAACCATTATTGAGACACTAGTTATAGATTCCGATGCTTCACTCCAGGTTTACTATATCCCTTGGACCTTGTTGTTGACGATGAAACACAGAAATTGCATCGGAATTAAATACAAAAGGCACAATGCCGACTTAAGTACAAGAAGACTGACTCTTCTTACTGACTATGCTTTGAACCATTCCTGTGTCACTAGTTTTGGATTCCGATGCTTCACTTCAGGTTTACTGTATCCCTCTGACCTTCTCATTGACGATGAAACACAGAAATTGCATCGGAATTAAATAGAAAAGGCATAATGCCAACTTAAGTAAAAGAAGACTGACTCTACTTACTGTCTATGATTTGAACCATACCTGTGACACTAGTTGTAGATTCCGATGCTTCACATGAGGTTTACTGTATCCCTTGGACCTTCTTATTGACGCTGAAACACAGAAATTGCGTCGGATTAAATACAAAAGGCACAATGCCGACTTAAGTACAAGAACACCGACTCATCCTACTGTCTATGCTTTGAACCATTCCTGTGACACTAGTTATAAATTCCGATGCTTCACTTCAGGTTTACTGTATCCCTTGTACCTTCTTATTGACGATGAAACACAGAAATTGCATCGGAAAAAATACAAAAGGCACAATGGCGACTTAAGTACATGAAAACCGTCTCTTCTTACTGACAATGATTTGATCCATTCCTGTGACACTAGTTATAGATTCCGATGCTTCACTTCAGGTTTACCGTATCCCTTGGACCTTCTTATTGACGATGAAACACAGAAATTGCATCGGAAAAAAATACAAAAGGCACAATGGCGACTTCAGTACATGAAAACCGACTCTTCTTATTGACAATGATTTGAACCATTCCTGTGACACTAGTTGTAGATTCCGATGCTTCACATGAGGTTTACTGTATCCCTTGGACCTTCTTATTGACGCTGAAACACAGAAATTGCGTCGGATTAAATACAAAAGGCACAATGTCGACTTAAGTACAAGTAGACTGACTCTTCTTACTGTCTATGCTTTGAACCATTCTTGTGACACTAGTTATAGATTCCGATGCTTCACTCTAGGTTTACTGTATCCCTTGGACCATCTTATTGACGATGAAATACAGAAATTGCAACGCAATTAAATAGAAAATGCACAATGCCGACTTAAGTACAAGAAGACTGACTCTTCCTATCGACTATGTTTGAATCATTCCTGTGACACTAGTTATAGATTCCGATGCTTCACTTCAGGTTTACTGTATCCCTTGGACCTCCTTATTGACGATGAAACACAGAAATTGCATCGGAATTAAATACAAAAGGCACAATGCCGACTTAAGTACAAGAAGACTGACTCTTCCTACGGTCTATGTTCTCAACCATTTCTGTGACAGTAGTTATAGAGTGCGATGCTTCACTTCAGGTTTACTGTATCCCTTGGACCTTCTTATTGACGATGAAACACAGAAATTGCATCGGAATTAAATACAAAATGCACAATGCCGACTTAGGTACAAGACGTCTGACTCTTCTTACTGTCTATGTTTTGAACCATTACTGTGACACTAGTTATTGATTCCGATGCTTCACTCTAGGTTTTCTGTATCCCTTGGACCTTCTTATTGACGATGAAACACAGAAATTGCATCGAAATCAAATAGAAATGGCACAATGCCGACTTCAGTACAAGAAGACTGACTTTTCATACTGTCTATGTTTTGAACCATTCCTGTGACACTAGTTATAGGTTCCGCTGCTTCACTCCAGGTTTACTGTATCCCTTGGACCATCTTATTGACGACGAAACACAGAAATTGCAACGGAATTAAATAGAAAAGGCACAATGCCGATATATGTACAAGAAGAGTGACGCTTCTTACTGATAATAGTTTGAACCATTACTGTGACACTAGTTACATAATCCGATGCTTTACTTCAGGTTTACTGTATCCCTCTGACCTTCTTATTGACGATGAAACACAGAAATTGCATCGGAATTAAATACAAAAGCCAAAATGCCGACTTAAGTACAAGAAGACTGACTCTTCTTACTCTCTATATTTTGAACCATTCCAGTGACACTAGTTATAGATTCCGATGCTTCACTTCAGGTTTACTGTTTCCCTTGGACCTTCTAATTAACGATGAAGCACAGAAATTGCATCGGAATTAAATACAAAAGGAACAATGCCGACTTAAGTATAAGAAGACTGACTCTTCCTACAGTCAATGATTTGAACCATTTCTGTGGCACTAGTTGAAGAGTCCGATGCTTTACTTCAGGTTTCCTGTATCCCTTGGACCTTCGTATTGACGATGAATCACAGAAATTACATCGGAATTAAATACAAAAGGAACAATGCCGGCTTAAGTTCAATAAGACTGACTCTTCTCACTGTCTATATTTTGAACCATTCCAGTGACACTAGTTATAGATTCCGATGGTTCACTTCAGGTTTACTGTATCCCTTGGACCTCCTTATTGACGATGAAACTCAGAAATTGCATTGGAATTAAATACAAAAGGCACAATGCCGACTTAAGTACAAGAAGACTGACTCTTCTTACTGTCTATGTTTGAACCATTAGTGTGGCAGTAGTTATAGATTCCGATGCTTCACTCCAGGTTTACTGTATCCCTTGGACCTCCTTATTGACGATGAAACACAGAAATTGCATCAGAATCAAATACAATAGGCACAATGACGATTTAAGGACAAGAAGACTGACTCTTCTTACTGACTATGTTTTGAACCATTCCTGTGACACTAGTTATAGATTCCGATGCTTCACTTCAGGTGTACTGTACCCCTCTGACCTTCTTATTGACGATGAAACACAGAAATTGAATCGGAATTAAATACAAAAGGCACAATGCCGACTTAAGTATATGAAGACTGACTCTTCTTATTGTCTATGTTTGAACCATTCCTGTGACACTAGTTACAGATTCCGATGCTTCACTTCAGGTTTACTGTATCCCTTGTACCTTCTTATTGACGATGAAACACAGAAATTGCATCGGAAATTATTACAAAAGGCACAATGCCGACTTAAGTACATGAAGACCGACTCTTCTGATTGACAATGATTTGAACCATTCATGTGACAATAGTTATAGGTTCCGGTGCTTCACGCCAGGTTTAATATATCCCTTGGACCTTCTTATTGACGATGAAACACAGAATTTGCGTCGGAATTAAATACAAAAGGCACAATGCCGACTTAAGGACAAGAAGACTGTCTCCTCTTACTGACTTTGTTTTGAACCATTCCTGTGACACTAGTTATAGATTCCGATGCTTCACTTCAGGTTTACTGTATCCTTCTGACTTTCTTATTGACGATTAAACTCAGAAATTGCATCGGAATTACATACAAAAGGCACAATGCCGACTTAAGTACAAGAAGTCTGACTCTTCTTACTGTCTATGTTTTGAACCATTACTGTGACAGTAGTTATTGATTCCGATGCTTCACTCCAGGTTTACTGTATCCCTTGGGCCCTCTTATTGACGATGAAACACAGAAATTGCATCGAAATTAAATAGAAAAGGCACAATGTCGACTTAAGTACAAGGAGGCTGACTCTTCTTACTGATTATAGTTTGAACCATTCCTGTGACACTAGTTACAGAATCCGATGCTTTACTTCAGGTTTACTGTATCCCTCTGACCTTCTTATTGACGATGAAACACAGAAATTGCATCGGAATTACATACAAAAGGCACAATGCCGACTTAAGTACAAGAAGACTGACTCTTCTTACTGTCTATGTTTGAACCATTAGTGTGGCAGTAGTTATAGATTCCGATGCTTCACTCCAGGTTTACTGTATCCCTTGGACCTCCTTATTGACGATGAAACACAGAAATTGCATCAGAATCAAATACAATAGGCACAATGACGATTTAAGGACAAGAAGACTGACTCTTCTTACTGACTATGTTTTGAACCATTCCTGTGACACTAGTTATAGATTCCGATGCTTCACTTCAGGTGTACTGTACCCCTCTGACCTTCTTATTGACGATGAAACACAGAAATTGAATCGGAATTAAATACAAAAGGCACAATGCCGACTTAAGTATATGAAGACTGACTCTTCTTATTGTCTATGTTTGAACCATTCCTGTGACACTAGTTACAGATTCCGATGCTTCACTTCAGGTTTACTGTATCCCTTGTACCTTCTTATTGACGATGAAACACAGAAATTGCATCGGAAATTATTACAAAAGGCACAATGCCGACTTAAGTACATGAAGACCGACTCTTCTGATTGACAATGATTTGAACCATTCATGTGACAATAGTTATAGGTTCCGGTGCTTCACTCCAGGTTTAATATATCCCTTGGACCTTCTTATTGACGATGAAACACAGAATTTGCGTCGGAATTAAATACAAAAGGCACAATGCCGACTTAAGGACAAGAAGACTGTCTCCTCTTACTGACTTTGTTTTGAACCATTCCTGTGACACTAGTTATAGATTCCGATGCTTCACTTCAGGTTTACTGTATCCTTCTGACTTTCTTATTGACGATTAAACTCAGAAATTGCATCGGAATTACATACAAAAGGCACAATGCCGACTTAAGTACAAGAAGTCTGACTCTTCTTACTGTCTATGTTTTGAACCATTACTGTGACAGTAGTTATTGATTCCGATGCTTCACTCCAGGTTTACTGTATCCCTTGGGCCCTCTTATTGACGATGAAACACAGAAATTGCATCGAAATTAAATAGAAAAGGCACAATGTCGACTTAAGTACAAGGAGGCTGACTCTTCTTACTGATTATAGTTTGAACCATTCCTGTGACACTAGTTACAGAATCCGATGCTTTACTTCAGGTTTACTGTATCCCTCTGACCTTCTTATTGACGATGAAACACAGAAATTGCATCGGAATTAAATACAAAAGCCACAATGCCGACTTAAGTACAAGAAGACTGACTCTTCTTACTCTCTATATTTTGAACTATTCCGGTGACACTAGTTATAGATTCCGATGCTTCACTTCAGGTTTACTGTTTCCCTTGGACCTTCTAATTAACGATGAAACACAGAAATTGCACCGGAATTAAATACAAAAGGCACAATGCCGACTTAAGTATAAGAAGACTGACTCTTCCTACAGTCTACGATTTGAACCATTTCTGTGACACTAGTTGAAGAGACCGATGCTTCACTTCGGGTTTTCTGTATCCCTTGGACCTTCTTATTGACGATGAATCACAGAAATTACATCGGAATTAAATACAAAAGGCACAATGCCGGCTTAAGTTCAGGACGACTGACTCTTCTTACTGTCTATATTTCAAACCTTTCCAGTGACACTAGTTATAGATTCCGATGCTTCACTTCAGGTTTACTGTATCCCTTGGACCTCCTTAATGACGATGAAACACAGAAATTGCATCGGAATTAAATACAAAAGGCACAATGCCGACTTAAGGACAAGTAGACTGACTCTTCTTACTGACTTTGTTTTGAATCATTCCGGTGACACTAGTTATAGATTCCGATGCTTCACTTCAGGTTTACTGTTTCCCTTGGACCTACTTATTGACGATGAAACACAGAAATTGCATCGGAATTAAATACAAAAGGCAGAATGCCGACTTAAGTACAAGAAGCATGACTCTTCCTACTTTCTATGTTTTCAACCATTTCTGTGACACTAGTTATTAATTCCGATGCTTCACTCCAGGTTTTCTGTATCCCTTGGACCATCTTATTGACGATGAAACACAGAAATTGCATCGGAATTAAATACAAAAGCCACAATGCCGACTTAAGTACAAGAAGACTGACTCTTCCTACAGTCTATGATTTGAACCATTTCTGTGACACTAGTTGAAGAGTCCGATGCTTCACGTCAGGTTTTCTGTATCCCTTGGACAATATTATTGACTATGAAACACAGAAATTGCATCGGAATTAAATACAAAATGCACAATGCCGACTTGAGTACAAGAAGACTGACTCTTGTTACTTTCTATGCTTTGAACCATTCCTGTGACACTAGTTATAGGTTCCGGTGCTTCACTCCAGGTTTAATATATCCCTTGGACCTTCTTATTGACGATGAAACACAGAATTTGCGTCGGAATTAAATACAAAAGGCACAATGCCGACTTAAGGACAAGAAGACTGACTCCTCTTACTGACTATGATTTGAACCATTCCTGTGACACTAGTTACAGAATCCGATGCTTTACTTCAGGTTTACTGTATCCCACTGACCTTCTTATTGACGATGAAACACAGAATTTGCATCGGAATTAAATACAAAAGCCACAATGCCGACTTAAGTACAAGAAGACTGACTCTTCTTACTCTGTATATTTTGAACCATTCCGGTGACACTAGTTATAGATTCCGATGCTTCACTTCAGGTTTACTGTTTCCCTTGGACCTTCTAATTAACGATGAAACACAGAAATTGCATCGGAATTAAATACAAAAGGCACAATGCCGACTTAAGTATAAGAAGACTGACTCTTCCTACAGTCTACGATTTGAACCATTTCTGTGACACTAGTTGAAGAGTCCGATGCTTCACTTCGGGTTTTCTGTATCCCTTGGACCTTCTTATTGACGATGAATCACAGAAATTACATCGGAATTAAATACAAAAGGCACAATGCCGGCTTAAGTTCAAGACGACTGACTCTTCTTACTGTCTATATTTTGAACCATCCCAGTGACACTAGTTATAGATTCCGATGCTTCACTTCAGGTTTACTGTATCCCTTGGACCTCCTTAATGACGATGAAACACAGAAATTGCATCGGAATTAAATACAAAAGGCACAATGCCGACTTAAGTACAAGAATACTGACTCTTCTTACTGTCTATGTTTGAACCATTAGTGTGGCACTAGTTATAGATTCCGATGCTTCACTCCAGGTTTACTGTATCCCTTGGACCTTCTTATTGACGATGAAGCACAGAAATTGCATCGGAATCAAATACAAAAGGCACAATGCCGACATAAGGACAAGAAGACTGACTCTTCTTACTGACTATGTTCTGAACCATTCCTGTGACACTAGTTATAGATTCCGATGCTTCACTTCAGGTTTACTGTACCCCTCTGACCTACTTATTGACGATGAAACACAGAAATTGCATCGGAATTAAATACAAAAGGCACAATGCCGACTTAAGTACATGAAGACAGACTCTTCTTATTGTCTATGTTTTTTAACCATTCCTGTGACACTAGTTATAGTTTCCGATGCTTCACTTCAGGTTTACTGTATCCCTTGGACCTTCTTATTGACGATGAAACACAGAAATTGGATCGGAATTAAATGCAAAAGGCACAATGCCGACTTAAGTACAAGAAGACTGACTCTTCTTACTGTCTATGTTTTGAACCATTCCTGTGACACTAATTGTAGATTCCGATGCTTCACTTCAGGTTTACTGTATCCCTTGGACCTTCTTATTGACGATGAAACACAGAAATTGCATCGGAAATTAACACAAAAGGCACATTGTCGACTTAAGTACATGAAGTCCGACTCTTCTAATTGACAATGATTTGAACCATTCATGTGAGATTAGTTATAGATTCCGATGCTTCACTTTAGGTTTACTGTATCCCTTGGACATTCTTATTGACAATGAAACACAGAAATTGCATCGGAATTAAAAACAAAATGCACAATGCCGACTTGAGTACAAGAAGACTGATTCTTCTTACTTTCTATGTTTGAACCATTCCTGTGACACTAGTTATAGGTTCCGGTGCTTCACTCCAGGTTTTATGTATCCCTTGGACCTTCTTGTTGACGATGAAACACAGAATTTGCGTCGGAATTAAATACAAAAGGCACAATGCCGACTTAAGGACAAGAAGACTGACTCTTCTTACTGACTATGATTTGAACCATTCCTGTGACACTAGTTATAGATTCCGATGCTTCACTTCAGGTTTACTGTATCCTTCTGACTTTCTTATTGACGATGAATCTCAGAAATTACATCGGAATTAAGTACAAATGGCACAATGCCGACTTAAGTACAAGAAGACTGACTCTTCTTACTGTCTATGTTTTGAACCATTCCATTGACACTAGTTATATATTCCGATGCATCACTCCAGGTTTACTGTATCCCTTGGACCTTCTTATTGACGATGAAACACAGAAATTGCATAGGAATTAAATATAAAAGGGTCAATGCCGACATAAGTACAAGAAGACTGACTCTTCTTACTGACTTCGTTTTGAACCATTCCTGTGACACTAGTTATAGATTCCGAGGCTTCACTTCAGGTTTACTGTATAATTTGGACCTTCGTATTGACGATGAAACATAGAAATTGAATCGGAATTAAATACAAAAGGCACAATGCCGACTTACGTACATGAAGACCGACTCTTCTTACTGTCTATGTTTTGAACCACTCTCTGTGACACTAGTTATAGATTCCGATGCTACACTCCAGATTTACTGTATTACTTTGACCTTCTTATTGACGATGAAACACAGAAATTGCATCGGAATTAAATACAAAAGGCACAATGCCGACTTAAGTACAAGAAGACTGACTCTTCCTACTGTCTATGTTGTGAACTATTCCCGTGACACTAGTTACAGAGTCCGATGCTTCACTTTCTGTTTATTGTATCCCTTGGACCTTCTTATTGACGATGAAAAACAGAAACAGCATCGGAAGTAAATACAAAAGGCACAATGCCGACTTAAGGACAAGAAGACTGACTCATCTTAATGACCATGCTTCGAACCATTCCTGTAACACTAGTTATAGATTCCGATGTTTTACTTCAGGTTTACTGTATCCCTCTGACCTTCTTATTAACGATGAAACACAGAAATTTCATCGGAAATAAATAGAAAAGGCACTATGCCGACTTAAGTACAATAAGACTGACTCTTCTTACTGACTATGCTTTGAACCATTCCTGTGACACTTGTTACAGATTCCGATGGTTCACTTCAGGTTTACTGTGTCCCTCTGACCTTCTTATTGACGATGAAACACAGAAATTGCATCGGAATCAAATAGAAAATGCACAATGCAGACTTAAGTACAAGAAGACTGACTCTTCTTACTGTCTATGTTTTCAACCATTCCTGCGACAATAGTTACAGATTCCGATGCCTGACTTCATTTTTACTATATCCCTTGGACCTTCTTACTGACGATGATACACAGAAATTGGATCGGAATTAAACACAAAAGGTACAATGCCGACTTAAGTACAAGAAGACTGATTCTTCCTACTGTCTATGTTTTGAACCATTCCTGTGACACTAGTTATAGATTCCGATGCTTCACTTCAGGTTTACTGTCTCCCTTGGACCTTCGTATTGACGATGAAACACAGAAATTGCATCGGAATCAAATACAAAAGGCACAATGTCGACTTAAGTACATGAAGACTGACTCATCTTACTGACCATGCTTTGAACCATTCCTGTGACACTAGTCATAGATTCCGATGTTCACTTCAGGTTTACTGTATCCCTTGGACCTCCTTATTGACGATGAAACACAGAAATTGCATCGGAATTAAATACAAAAGCCACAATGCTGACTTAAGGACAAGAAGACTGACTCTTCTTACTGACTATGTTTTGAACCATTCCTGTGACACTAGTTATAGAATCCGATGCTTCACTTCAGGTTTACTGTATCCCTCTGACGATCGTATTGACGATGAAACACAGAAATTGCACCGGAATTAAATACAAAAGGAACAATGCCAACATAAGTAAAAGAAGACTGACTCTTCTTACTGTCTATGTTTTGAACCAATCCATTGAGACTAGTTATAGATTCCGATGCTTCACTCCAAGTTTACTGTATCCCTTGGAGCTTCTTATTGACGACGAAACACAGAAATTGCATCGGAATTAAATACAAAAGACACAATTCCGACTTAAGGGCAAGAAGACCGACTCTTCTTACAGACTATGTTCTGAACCATTCCTGTGACACTAGTTATATATTCCGATGCTTCACTTTAGGTTACTGTATCCCTTGGACCTTCTTATTGGCGTTGAAACACAGAAATTGCATCCGAATTTAAATACAAAAGGAACAATGCCGACTTAAGCACAAGAAGTCTGACTCTTCTTACTGTCTATGTTTTGAACCATTCATGTGACACGAGTTATAGATTCCGATGATTCACTTCAAGTTTACTGTATCCTTGGACTTTCTAATTGACGATGAAATACAGAAATTGCATCGGAATTAAATACAAAAGGCACAATGCCGACTTAAGGACAAGAAGACTGACTCTTCTTACTGACTATGTTTTGAATCATTCCTGTGACACTAGTTATAGATTCCGATGCTTCACTTCAGGTTTACTGTATCCCTCTGGCCTTCGTATTGACGACGAAACACAGAAATTGCACCGCAATTAAATACAAAAGGCACAATGCCGACTTAAGTACAAGATGACTGACTCTTCTTACTGTCTATGTTTTGGACCATTCCATTGACACTAGTTATAGATTCCGATGCTTCACTACGGGCTTACTGTATCACTTGGACCTTCGTATTGACGATGAAACACAGAAATTGCATCGGAATTAAATAGAAAAGGCACAATGCCGACGGAAGTAAAAGAACACTGACTCTTCTTACTGTCTATGCTTTTGAACCATTCCTGCGACACTAGTTATAGGTTCCGTTGCTTGACTTCAGTTTTACTGTATCCCTTGGACCTTCTTATTGACGATGAAACACAGAAATTGCATCGGAATTGAATACAAAAGGCATAATGCCTACTTAAGTTCAAGAGACTGACTCCTCTTACTGTCTATGTTTTGAACCATTCCTGTGACACTAATTATAGATTCCGATGCTTCACTTCCGGTTTACTGTATCCCTTGGACCTTCTTATTGACGAAGAAGCACAGAAATTGCATCGGAATTAAATACAAAAGGCACAATGCTGACTTAAGTACAAGAAGACTGACTATTCTTACAGTCTATGTTTTGCACCAATCCTGTGACACTAGTTATAGATTCCGTTGCTTCACTTCAGGTTTACTGTATCCCTTGGACCTCCTTATTGATGATGAAACTCAGAAATTGCATCGGAATTAAATACAAAATGCACAATGCCGACTTATGTACAAAAAGACTGACTCTTCTTACTGACTATGTTTGAACCATTCCTGTGACACTAGTTATAGATTCCGATGCTTCACTACAGGTTTACTGTATTCCACTGACCTTCTTATTGACGATGAAACACAGAAATTGCATCGAAATTAAATACAAATGGCACTATGCCGACTTAAGTACAAGAAGACTGACTCTTCTTACTGTCTATATTTTGAAACATTCCAGTGACACAAGTTATTGATTCCGATGCTTCACTCCAGGTTTACTGTATCCCTTGGACCTTCTTATTGACGATGAAACACAGAGATTGCATCGGAATTAAATACAAAAGGCACAATGCCGTCTCAAGGACACGAAGACTGACTCTTCTTACTGACTATGCTTTGAACAATTCCTGTGACACTAGTTATAGATTGCGATGCTTCACATCAGGTTTACTGTATCCCTCTGACCTTCTTACTGACGGTGAAACACAGAAATTGCATCGGAATTGAATACGAAAGGCACAATGCCGACTTAAGTACAAGAAGACCGACTCTTCTTACTGACTATGTTTTGAACCATTCCTGTGACACTAGTTATAGATTCCGATGCTTCACTTCAGGTTTACTGTATCCCTCTGGCCTTCGTATTGACGACGAAACACAGAAATTGCACCGGAATTAAATACAAAAGGCAGAATGCCGACTTAAGTACAAGAACACTGCCACTTCTTACTGTCCAGGTTTTGAACCTTTCCTGTGACACTAGTTATACTTCCGATGCTTCACTTCAGGTTTACTGTATCCCTTGTACCTTCTTATTGACGATGAAACACAGAAATAGCAACGGAATTAAATACAAAAGGCACAATGGCGACTTAAGTACATGAAAACCGACTTTTCTTATTGACAATGATTTGACCCATTCATGTGACACTAGTTATAGATTCCGATGCTTCACTTCAGGTTTACTGTATCCCTTGGACATTCTTATCGACGATGAAACACAGAAATTGCATCGGAATTAAATACAAAACGCACAAAGCCGACTTAAGTACAGGAAGACTGACTCTTCTTACTGTCTGTGTTGTGAACCATTCCTGTGACACTAGTTATAGATTCCGATGCTTCACTTCAGGTTTACTGTATCCCTCTGACCTTCTTATTGACGATGAAACTCAGATATTGCACCGGAATTAAATACAAAAGGCACAATGAAGACATAAGTACAAGAAGACTGACTCTTCTTACTGTCTATGTTTTGAACCATTCTATTGACACTAGATATAGATTCCGATGCTTCACTCTAGGTTTACTGTATCCCTTGGACCTTCTTATTGACGATGAAACACAGAAATTGCATCGGAATTAAATAGAAAGGGCACAATGCCGTCTTAAGTTTTAGAAGACTGACTCCTATTACTGACCATGTTATGAACCATTCCTGTGACACTAGTTATAGATTCCGATGCTTCACTTCAGGTTTACTGTATCCCTTGGACCTTGTCATTGACGATGAAACACAGATATTGCATCGGAATTAAATACAAAAGGCAAAATGCCAACTTAAGTACACGAAGACTGACTCTTCTTACTGTCTATGTTTTGAACCATTCCTGTGACACTAGTTATAGATTCCGATGCTACACTCCATGTCTACTGTATCCCTTGGACCTTCTTATTGACGATGAAACACAGAAATTGAATCGGAGATAAATAGAAAAGGCACAATGCCGTTTTAAGTACAAGAAGACTGACTCTTCCTACTGACTATGTTTTGAACCATTCCTGTGACACTAGTTATAGATTCCGATGCTTCACTTCAAGTTTACTGTATCCCTCTGACCTTCTTATTGACGATGAAAGACAGAAATTGCATCTGAATTAAATACAGAAGACACAATGCCGACATAAGTACAAGATGACTGACTCTTCTTACTGTCTATGTTTTGAACCATTCCTGCGACACTAGTTATAGATTCCGATGCTTCACTCCAGGTTTACTGTATCCCTTGGACCTTCTTATTGACGATGAAACACAGAAATTGCATCGGAATTAAATACAAAAGGCACAATGCCGACTTAAGTACAAGAAGAATGACTCCTCTTACTGACCATGTTATGAACCATTCCTGTGACACTAGTTATAGATTCCGATGCTTCACTTCAGGTTTACTGTATCCCTTGGACCTTGTCATTGACGATGAAACACAGATATTGCATCGGAATTAAATACAAAAGGCAAAATGCAGACTTAAGTACACGATGACTGACTCTTCTTACTGTCTATGTTTTGAACCATTCCTGTGACACTAGTTATAGATTCCGATGCTACACTCCATGTCTACTGTATCCCTTGGACCTTCTTATTGACGATGAAACACAGAAATTGAATCGGAGATAAATAGAAAAGGCACAATGCCGTTTTAAGTACAAGAAGACTGACTCTTCCTACTGACTATGTTTGAACCATTCCTGTGACACTAGTTATAGATTCCGATGCTTCACTTCAAGTTTACTGTATCCCTCTGACCTTCTTATTGACGATGAAAGACAGAAATTGCATCTGAATTAAATACAGAAGGCACAATGCCGACTTAAGTACAAGATGACTGACTCTTCTTACTGTCTATGTTTAGAAAAATTCCTGCGACACTAGTTATAGATTCCGATGCTTCACTCCAGGTTTACTGTATCCCTTGGACCTTCTTATTGACGATGAAACACAGAAATTGCATCGGAATTAAATACAAAAGGCACAATGCCGACTTAAGTACAAGAAGAGTGACTCTTCTTACTGATTATAGTTCGAACCATTCCTGGGACACTAGTTACAGAATCCGATGCTTTACTTCAGGTTTACTGTACACCTTGGACCTTCTTATTGACGATGAAACACAGAAATTGCATCGGGATTAAATACAAATGGCACATTGCCGACTTAAGCACAAGAACACTGTCTCTTCCTACTCTCTATGATTTGAACCATTTCCTTGACACTAGTTATAGATTCCGATACTCCTTTCAGGTATACTGTATCCCTTGTACCTTCTTGTTGACGATGAAACACAGATATTGCATCGGAATTAAATACAAAAGGCACAATGCCGACTTAAGTACATGAAGACCGACTGTTCTTATTGCCAATGATTTGAACTATTCCTGTGACACTAGTTATAGATTCCGATGCTTCACTTCAGGTTTACTGTATCCCTTGGACCCTATTATTGGGGATGAAACACAGAAATTGCAACGGAATTTAATTGAAAAGTCACAATGCCGACTTAAGTACAAGAGGACTGACCCTTCTTACTGACTATGTTTTGAACCATTCCTGTGACACTAGTTATAGATTCAGATGCTTCACTACAGGTTTACTGTATTCCACTGACCTTCTTATTGACGATGAAACACAGAAATTGCATCGGAATTAAATACAAATGGCACTATGCCGACTTAAGTACAAGAAGACTGACTCTTCTTACTGTCTATATTTTGAAACATTCCAGTGACACTAGTTATGTATTCCGATGCTTCACTTCAGGTTTACTGTATTCCTTGGACCTTCTTATTGACGATGAAACACAGAAAATGCATCGGAATTAAATACAAAAGGCACATTGCCGACTTAAGTACAAGAAGACTGACTCTTCTTACTGTCTATGTTTTGAACCATTACTATGACACAAGTTATTGATTCCGATGCTTCACTCCAGGTTTACTGTATCCCTTGGACCTTCTTATTGACGATGAAACACAGAGATTGCATCGGAATTAAATACAAAAGGCACAATGCCGTCTCAAGGACACGAAGACTGACTCTTCTTACTGACTATGCTTTGAACAATTCCTGTGACACTAGTTATAGATTGCGATGCTTCACATCAGGTTTACTGTATCCCTCTGACCTTCTTACTGACGGTGAAACACAGAAATTGCATCGGAATTGAATACGAAAGGCACAATGCCGACTTAAGTACAAGAAGACCGACTCTTCTTACTGACTATGTTTTGAACCATTCCTGTGACACTAGTTATAGATTCCGATGCTTCACTTCAGGTTTACTGTATCCCTCTGGCCTTCGTATTGACGACGAAACACAGAAATTGCACCGGAATTAAATACAAAAGGCAGAATGCCGACTTAAGTACAAGAACACTGCCACTTCTTACTGTCCAGGTTTTGAACCTTTCCTGTGACACTAGTTATACTTCCGATGCTTCACTTCAGGTTTACTGTATCCCTTGTACCTTCTTATTGACGATGAAACACAGAAATAGCAACGGAATTAAATACAAAAGGCACAATGGCGACTTAAGTACATGAAAACCGACTTTTCTTATTGACAATGATTTGACCCATTCATGTGACACTAGTTATAGATTCCGATGCTTCACTTCAGGTTTACTGTATCCCTTGGACATTCTTATCGACGATGAAACACAGAAATTGCATCGGAATTAAATACAAAACGCACAAAGCCGACTTAAGTACAGGAAGACTGACTCTTCTTACTGTCTGTGTTGTGAACCATTCCTGTGACACTAGTTATAGATTCCGATGCTTCACTTCAGGTTTACTGTATCCGTCTGACCTTCTTATTGACGATGAAACTCAGATATTGCACCGGAATTAAATACAAAAGGCACAATGAAGACATAAGTACAAGAAGACTGACTCTTCTTACTGTCTATGTTTTGAACCATTCTATTGACACTAGATATAGATTCCGATGCTTCACTCTAGGTTTACTGTATCACTTGGACCTTCTTATTGACGATGAAACACAGAAATTGCATCGGAATTAAATAGAAAGGGCACAATGCCGTCTTAAGTTTTAGAAGACTGACTCCTATTACTGACCATGTTATGAACCATTCCTGTGACACTAGTTATAGATTCCGATGCTTCACTTCAGGTTTACTGTATCCCTTGGACCTTGTCATTGGCGATGAAACACAGATATTGCATCGGAATTAAATACAAAGGCAAAATGCCGACTTAAGTACACGAAGACTGACTCTTCTTACTGTCTATGTTTTGAACCATTCCTGTGACACTAGTTATAGATTCCGATGCTACACTCCATGTCTACTGTATCCCTTGGACCTTCTTATTGACGATGAAACACAGAAATTGAATCGGAGATAAATAGAAAAGGCACAATGCCGTTTTAAGTACAAGAAGACTGACTCTTCCTACTGACTATGTTTTGAACCATTCCTGTGACACTAGTTATAGATTCCGATGTTTCACTTCAAGTTTACTGTATCCCTCTGACCTTCTTATTGACGATGAAAGACAGAAATTGCATCTGAATTAAATACAGAAGACACAATGCCGACATAAGTACAAGATGACTGACTCTTCTTACTGTCTATGTTTTGAACCATTCCTGCGACACTAGTTATAGATTCCGATGCTTCACTCCAGGTTTACTGTATCCCTTGGACCTTCTTATTGACGATGAAACACAGAAATTTCTTCGGAATTAAAAACAAAAGGCACAATGCCGACTTAAGTACAAGAAAACTGACTCTTCCTACTGTCTATGTTGTGAACTATTCCTGTAACACTAGTTATCGATTCCGATGCTTCACTTCAGGTTTACTGTATCCCTTCGGTCCTTCTTATTGACGATGAAACACAGAAATGGCATCGGAATTAAATACAAAAGGCACAATGCCGACTTAAGGACAAGAAGACTGACTCATCTTACTGACTATGTTTTGAACCATTCCTGTAACACTAGTTATAGATTCCGACGCTTCACTTCAGGATTACTGCATCCCTCTGACCTTCTTATTGACGATGAAACACAGAAATTGCATCGGAATTAAATAGAAAATGCACCAGGCCGGCTTAAGTTCAAGAAGAATGACTCTTCTTTCTGTCTATGCTTTGAACCATTCCTGCGACACTAAATATAGATTCCGATGCTTGACTTCAGTTTTACTGTATCCCTTGGACCTTCTTATTGACGACGAAACTCAGAAATTGCATCGGAATTACATACAAAAGGCACAATGCCGACTTAAGTACAAGAGACTGACTCTTCTTACTGTCTATGTTTGAACCATTCCTGTGACACTAGTTATAGATTCCGATGCTTCACTTAAGGTTTACTGTATCCCTTGGACCTAATTATTGACGATGAAACACAGAAATTGCATCGGAATTAAATACAAATGGCACAATGCCGACTTAAGTACAAGAAGACTGACTCTTCTTACTGTCTATGTTTTGAACCAATCCTGTGAAACTAGTTACGGATTCCGATGCTTCACTTCAGGTTTACTGTATCCCTTGGACCTTCTTATTGGCGATGAAACACAGAAACACAGAAAGTGCATCGGAATTAAACACAAAAGGCACAATGCCGACTTAAGTACTAAAAGACTGACTCCTCTTACTGACTATGTTTTGAACCACTCCTGTGACTCTAGTTAAAGATTCCGATGCTTGACTTCAGGTCTACTGTATCCCTTACACCTTCTTATGGACGATGAAATTCAAAAATTGCATCGGAATTAAATACAAAAGACACAAAGCCGACTTAAGTACAAGAGACTGACTCTTCTTACTGACTATGCTATGAACCATTCCTGTGACACTAGTTATAGATTCCGATGCTTCTCTTCAGGTTTACTTTATCCCTCTGACATTCTTATTGACGATGAAACACTGAATTTGCATCGGAATTAAATACGAAAGGCACAATGATGACTTAAGTATATGAAGACTGCCTCTTCTTACTGTCTATGATTTGAACCATTCCATTGACACTAGTTATAGTTTCCGATGCTTCACTCCAGGTTTACTCTATCCCTTGGACCTTCTTATTGACGATGAAACCAATAAATGGCATCGGAATTAAATACAAAAGGCACAATGCCGACTTAAGTACAAGAAGACAGCCTCTTCTTACTGACTATGTTTGAACCATTCCTGTGACACTAGTTATAGATTCCGATGCTTCACTTCAGGTTTACTGTATACCGCTGACCTTCTTATTGACGATGAAACACAGAAATTGCATCGGAATTAAATTGAAAAGGCACAATGCCGACTAAAGTACAAGAAGACTGACACCTCTTACTGACTATGTTTTGAGCCATTCCTGTGACACTATTTATAGACTCCGAGGCTTCACTTCAGGTTTACTGTATCCCTTGGACCTTCGTATTGACGATGAAACACAAAATATGAATCGGAAATAAATACAAAAGGCACAATGCCGACTTAAGTACAAGAAGTCCGACTCCTCTTACTCTCTATGTTTTTAACTATTCTCTGTGACACTAGTTATAGATTCCGATGCGACACTCCAGGTTTACTGTATACCTTGGACATTCTTATTGACGATGAAACACAGAAATAGCATCTGAATTAAATACAAAAGGCACAATGCCGACTTAAGTACAAGAAGACTGACTCTTCCTACTATCTATGTTTTGAACCATTCCTGCGATACTAGTTACTGATTCCGATGCTTCACTTCAGGTTTACTGTATCCCTCTGACTTTATTGACGATGAAACACAGAAATTGCATCGGAAATATATGCAAAAGGCACAATACCGACTTAAGTACAAGAAGACTGATACTTCTTACTGTCTATGTTTTGAACCATTCCTGTGACACTAGTTATATATTCGGATGCTTCACTTTAGGTTTCTGTATCCCTTGGACCTTCTTATTGACGTTGAACACAGAAATTGCATCGGCATTAAATACAAAAGGCACAATGCCGACTGAAGTACAAGAAGTCTGACTCTCTTACTGTCTATGTTTTGAACCATTCATGTGTACGAGTTATAGATTCCGATGCTTCACTTCAAGTTTACTGTATCCTCGGACCTTCTAATTGACGATGAAATACAGAAATTGCATCGGAATTAAATACGAAAGGCACAATGCCGACATATGGACAAGAAGACTGACTCTTCTTACTGACTATGTTTTGAACCATTCCTGTGACACTAGTTATAGATTCCGATGCTTCACTTCAGGTTTACTGTATCCCTCTGACCTTCGTATTGACGATGACACACTGAAATTGCGCCGGAATTAAATACAAAAGGCACAATGCCGACTTAAGTACAAGAAGATTGATTCTTCTTACTTTTTATGTTTAGAAACATTCCATTGACAATAGTTATAGATTCCGATGCTTCACTTCAGGTTTACTGTATCCCTTGGGCCTTCTTATTGACGATGAAACTCAGAAATTGCATCGGAATTAAATGCAAAAAGCACAATGCCGACTTAAGCAGAAAAACACTGACTCTTCTTACTGACTATGTTTGAACCATTCCTGTGAAACTAGTTATAGATTCCTATGCTTCACTTCAGGTTTACTGTATCCCTCTGACCTTCTTATTGACGATGAAAAACAGAAATTGCATAAAAATTAAATACAAAAGGCACAATGCAGACTTAAGTACAAGAAGACTGACTCTTCTTACTGACTATGTTTTGAACCATTCCATGGACACTAGGTATAGATTCCGATGCTTCACTTCAGGTTTACTGTATCTCCTCTGACATTCTTATTGACGATGAAACACAGAAATTGCATTGGAATTAAATAGAAAAGGCACAATGCATACTTAAGTACAAGAGGACTGACTCTTCCTACTGTCTATGTTTTGATCCATTCCTGTGACACTAGTTATAGATTCCGATGCATGACGTCAGTTTTACTGTATCCCTTGGACCTTCTTATTGACGATGAAACACAGAAATTGCATCGGAATTAAATACAAAAGGCACAATGCCAACTTAAGTACTGTCTATGCTTTGAACCATTCCTGTGACACTAGTTATAGATTCCGATGCTTCACTCCAGGTTTACTGTATCCCTTGGACCTTCTTATTGACGATAAAACACAGAAATTGCATCGGAATAAAATACAAAAGGCATAAGGCCGACTTAAGGACAAGAAGACTGACTCTTCTTACTGACTATGTTTTGAACCATTCCTGTGACACTAGTTATAGATTCCGATGTTTCACTTCAGGTTTACTGTATCTATTGGATCTTCTTATTGACGATGAAACACACAAATGGGATCGGAATTAAATACAAAAGGCAGAATGCTGACTTCAGTACATGAAGTCTGACTCTCTTACTGTCTATGTTTTGAACCATTCATGTGTACGAGTTATAGATTCCGATGCTTCACTTCAAGTTTACTGTATCCTCGGACCTTCTAATTGACGATGAAATACAGAAATTGCATCGGAATTAAATACGAAAGGCACAATGCCGACATATGGACAAGAAGACTGACTCTTCTTACTGACTATGTTTTGAACCATTCCTGTGACACTAGTTGTAGATTCCGAAGCTTCACTTCAGGTTTACTGTATCCCTCTGACCTTCGTATAGACGATGAAACACGGAAATAGCACCAGAAATAAATACAAAAGGCACAATGCAGACTTAAGTCCAAGAAGACTGACTCTTCTTACTGTCTATGTTTTGAACCATTCCTTTGACACTAGTTATAGATTCCGATGCTTCACTCAACGTTTACTGTATCCCTTGGACCTTCTTAATGACGATGAAACAAAGAAATTGCATCGGAATTAAATACAAAATGCACAATGCCGACTTAAGGACAAGAAGACTGCCTCTTCTTACAGACTATGTTTTGAACCATTCCTGTGACACTAGTTATATATTCCGATGCTTTACGTTAGGTTACTGTATCCCTTGGGCCTTCTTATTGACGATGAAACTCAGAAATTGCATCGGAATTAAATGCAAAAAGCACAATGCCGACTTAAGCAGAAAAACACTGACTCTTCTTACTGACTATGTTTGAACCATTCCTGTGAAACTAGTTATAGATTCCTATGCTTCACTTCAGGTTTACTGTATCCCTCTGACCTTCTTATTGACGATGAAAAACAGAAATTGCATAAAAATTAAATACAAAAGGCACAATGCAGACTTAAGTACAAGAAGACTGACTCTTCTTACTGACTATGTTTTGAACCATTCCATGGACACTAGGTATAGATTCCGATGCTTCACTTCAGGTTTACTGTATCTCCTCTGACATTCTTATTGACGATGAAACACAGAAATTGCATTGGAATTAAATAGAAAAGGCACAATGCATACTTAAGTACAAGAGGACTGACTGTTCCTACTGTCTATGTTTTGATCCATTCCTGTGACACTAGTTATAGATTCCGATGCATGACGTCAGTTTTACTGTATCCTCGGACCTTCTAATTGACGTTGAAACACAGAAATTGCATCGGAATTCAATACAAAATGCACAATGCCGGCTTAAGTACAAGAAGTCTGACTCTTCTTACTGTCTATGCTTTGCACGGATCCTGTAACACTAGTTATAGATTCCGATGCTTCACTTCAGCTTTACTGTATCCCTTGGACCTTCTTATTGACGATGAAACTCAGAAATTGCTTTGGAATTAAATACAAAAGGCACAATGCCGACTTCAGTACAAAAAGACTGACACTTCTTACTGACTATGTTTGAACCTTTCCTGTGATACTAGTTATAGATTCCGATGCTTCACTTCAGGTTTACTATATCCCTCTGACCTTCTTATTGACGATGAAACACAGAAATTGAATCGGAATTAAATACAAAAGGCACTATGCCGACATAAGTACTAGAGACTGACTCTTCTTACTGTCTATGCTTTGAACCATTCCTGTCAGACTATTTATAGATTCCGATGCTTCACTTCAGGCTTACTGTATCCCTTGGACATTCGTATTGACGATGACACACAGAAATTGCATCGGAATTAAATACAAAGGGCACAATGCCGACTTAAGGACAAGAAGACTGACTCTTCTTACCGTCTATGTTTTGAACCAATCCTGTGACTATAGTTATAGATTTCGATGCTTCACTTCAGGTTTACTGTATCCCTTGGACCTTCTTATTGACGATGAAGCACAGAAATTGCATCGGAATTAAATAGAAAAGGCACAATGCCGACTTAAGTACAAGAGGACTGACTCCTCCTACTGTCTATGCTTTTATCCATTCCTGTGTCAGTAGTTATAGATTCCGATGCATGACGTCAGTTTTACTGTATCCCTTGGACCTTCTTATTGACGATGAAACACAGAAATTGCATCGGAATTACATACAAATGGCACAATGCCGACTTAAGTACAGGAGACTGACTTTTCTTACTGACAATATTTTGAACCATTTCTGTGACACTAGTTATAGATTCCGATGCTTCACTTCAGGTTTACTGTATCCCTCTGACCTTCTTATTGGCGATGTAACACAGAAATTGTTTCGGAATTAAATAGAAGAGGCACAATGCCGATTTAAGTACAAGAAGACTTACTCTTCTTGCTGACTATGATTTGAACCATTCCTGTGACACTAGTTGTAGATTCCGATGCTACACTTCAGGTTTGCTGTATCCCTCTGACCTTCTTATTGACGATGAAACACAGAAATTGCATCGGATTTAAATACAAATGGCACAATGCCGACTTAAGTACTGTCTATGCTTTGAACCATTCCTGTGACACTAGTTATAGATTCCGATGCTTCACTCCAGGTTTACTGTATCCCTTGGACCTTCTTATTGACGATAAAACACAGAAATTGCATCGGAATTAAATACAAGAGGCATAAGGCCGACTTAAGGACAAGAAGACTGACTCTTCTTACTGAGTATGTTTTGGACCATTCCTGTGACACTAGTTATAGATTCCGATGCTTCACTTCAGGTCTACTATATCCCTCTGACCTTATTATTGACGATGAAACACAGAAATTGCACCGGAATGAAATACAAAAGGCACAATGCCGACTTAAGTACAAGAAGACTGTATCTTCTTACTGTCTATGTTATGAACCATTCCTGTGGCACTAGCTATACATTCCGATGCTGCACTCCAGGTTTACTGTATCCCTTGGACCTTCTCAATGACGATGAAACACAGAAATTGCATCGGAATTAAATACAAAAGGCACAATGCCGACTTAAGGACAAGAAGACTGACTCTTCTTACTGTCTATGTTTTGAACCTTTCCACTGACACTAGTTATAGATTCCGATGCTTCACTCCAGGTTTACTGTATCGCTTGGACCTTCTTATTGACGATGAAACTCTGAAATTGCATCGGCATTAAATAGAAAAGGCACAATGCCGACTTAAGTACAAGAAGACAGCCTCTTCTTACTGACTATGTTTGAACCATTCCTGTGACACTAGTTATAGATTCCGATGCTTCACTTCAGGTTTACTGTATACCGCTGACCTTCTTATTGACGATGAAACACAGAAATTGCATCGGAATTAAATTGAAAAGGCACAATGCCGACTAAAGTACAAGAAGACTGACACCTCTTACTGACTATGTTTTGAGCCATTCCTGTGACACTATTTATAGACTCCGAGGCTTCACTTCAGGTTTACTGTATCCCTTGGACCTTCGTATTGACGATGAAACACAAAATTTGAATCGGAAATAAATACAAAAGGCACAATGCCGACTTAAGTACAAGAAGTCCGACTCCTCTTACTCTCTATGTTTTTAACCATTCTCTGTGACACTAGTTATAGATTCCGATGCGACACTCCAGGTTTACTGTATCCCTTGGACATTCTTATTGACGATGAAACACAGAAATAGCATCGGAATTAAATACAAAAGGCACAATGCCGACTTAAGTACAAGAAGACTGACTCTTCCTACTATCTATGTTTTGAACCATTCCTGCGATACTAGTTATAGATTCCGATGCTTCACTTCAGGTTTACTGTATCCCTCTGACTTTATTGACGATGAAACACAGAAATTGCATCGGAAATATATGCAAAAGGCACAATACCGACTTAAGTACAAGAAGACTGACACTTCTTACTGTCTATGTTTTGAACCATTCCTGTGACACTAGTTATATATTCGGATGCTTCACTTTAGGTTTCTGTATCCCTTGGACCTTCTTATTGACGTTGAACACAGAAATTGCATCGGCATTAAATACAAAAGGCACAATGCCGACTGAAGTACAAGAAGTCTGACTCTCTTACTGTCTATGTTTTGAACCATTCATGTGTACGAGTTATAGATTCCGATGCTTCACTTCAAGTTTACTGTATCCTCGGACCTTCTAATTGACGATGAAATACAGAAATTGCATCGGAATTAAATACGAAAGGCACAATGCCGACATATGGACAAGAAGACTGACTCTTCTTACTGACTATGTTTTGAACCATTCCTGTGAGACTAGTTATAGATTCCGATGCTTCACTTCAGGTTTACTGTATCCCTCTGACCTTCGTATTGACGATGACACACTGAAATTGCGCCGGAATTAAATACAAAAGGCACAATGCCGACTTAAGTACAAGAAGATTGATTCTTCTTACTTTTTATGTTTAGAAACATTCCATTGACAATAGTTATAGATTCCGATGCTTCACTTCAGGTTTACTGTATCCCTTGGGCCTTCTTATTGACGATGAAACTCAGAAATTGCATCGGAATTAAATGCAAAGAGCACAATGCCGACTTAAGCAGAAAAACACTGACTCTTCTTACTGACTATGTTTGAACCATTCCTGTGAAACTAGTTATAGATTCCTATGCTTCACTTCAGGTTTACTGTATCCCTCTGACCTTCTTATTGACGATGAAAAACAGAAATTGCATAAAAATTAAATACAAAAGGCACAATGCAGACTTAAGTACAAGAAGACTGACTCTTCTTACTGACTATGTTTTGAACCATTCCATGGACACTAGGTATAGATTCCGATGCTTCACTTCAGGTTTACTGTATCTCCTCTGACATTCTTATTGACGATGAAACACAGAAATTGCATTGGAATTAAATAGAAAAGGCACAATGCATACTTAAGTACAAGAGGACTGACTCTTCCTACTGTCTATGTTTTGATCCATTCCTGTGACACTAGTTATAGATTCCGATGCATGACGTCAGTTTTACTGTATCCCTTGGACCTTCTTATTGACGATGAAACACAGAAATTGCATCGGAATTAAATACAAAAGGCACAATGCCGACTTAAGTACTGTCTATGCTTTGAACCATTCCTGTGACACTAGTTATAGATTCCGATGCTTCACTCCAGGTTTACTGTATCCCTTGGACCTTCTTATTGACGATAAAACACAGAAATTGCATCGGAATAAAATACAAAAGGCATAAGGCCGACTTAAGGACAAGAAGACTGACTCTTCTTACTGACTATGTTTTGAACCATTCCTGTGACACTAGTTATAGATTCCGATGTTTCACTTCAGGTTTACTGTATCTATTGGATCTTCTTATTGACGATGAAACACACAAATGGGATCGGAATTAAATACAAAAGGCAGAATGCTGACTTCAGTACATGAAGTCTGACTCTCTTACTGTCTATGTTTTGAACCATTCATGTGTACGAGTTATAGATTCCGATGCTTCACTTCAAGTTTACTGTATCCTCGGACCTTCTAATTGACGATGAAATACAGAAATTGCATCGGAATTAAATACGAAAGGCACAATGCCGACATATGGACAAGAAGACTGACTCTTCTTACTGACTATGTTTTGAACCATTCCTGTGACACTAGTTGTAGATTCCGAAGCTTCACTTCAGGTTTACTGTATCCCTCTGACCTTCGTATAGACGATGAAACACGGAAATAGCACCAGAAATAAATACAAAAGGCACAATGCAGACTTAAGTCCAAGAAGACTGACTCTTCTTACTGTCTATGTTTTGAACCATTCCTTTGACACTAGTTATAGATTCCGATGCTTCACTCAACGTTTACTGTATCCCTTGGACCTTCTTAATGACGATGAAACAAAGAAATTGCATCGGAATTAAATACAAAATGCACAATGCCGACTTAAGGACAAGAAGACTGCCTCTTCTTACAGACTATGTTTTGAACCATTCCTGTGACACTAGTTATATATTCCGATGCTTTACGTTAGGTTACTGTATCCCTTGGGCCTTCTTATTGACGATGAAACTCAGAAATTGCATCGGAATTAAATGCAAAAAGCACAATGCCGACTTAAGCAGAAAAACACTGACTCTTCTTACTGACTATGTTTGAACCATTCCTGTGAAACTAGTTATAGATTCCTATGCTTCACTTCAGGTTTACTGTATCCCTCTGACCTTCTTATTGACGATGAAAAACAGAAATTGCATAAAAATTAAATACAAAAGGCACAATGCAGACTTAAGTACAAGAAGACTGACTCTTCTTACTGACTATGTTTTGAACCATTCCATGGACACTAGGTATAGATTCCGATGCTTCACTTCAGGTTTACTGTATCTCCTCTGACATTCTTATTGACGATGAAACACAGAAATTGCATTGGAATTAAATAGAAAAGGCACAATGCATACTTAAGTACAAGAGGACTGACTGTTCCTACTGTCTATGTTTTGATCCATTCCTGTGACACTAGTTATAGATTCCGATGCATGACGTCAGTTTTACTGTATCCTCGGACCTTCTAATTGACGTTGAAACACAGAAATTGCATCGGAATTCAATACAAAATGCACAATGCCGGCTTAAGTACAAGAAGTCTGACTCTTCTTACTGTCTATGCTTTGCACGAATCCTGTAACACTAGTTATAGATTCCGATGCTTCACTTCAGCTTTACTGTATCCCTTGGACCTTCTTATTGACGATGAAACTCAGAAATTGCTTTGGAATTAAATACAAAAGGCACAATGCCGACTTCAGTACAAAAAGACTGACACTTCTTACTGACTATGTTTGAACCTTTCCTGTGATACTAGTTATAGATTCCGATGCTTCACTTCAGGTTTACTATATCCCTCTGACCTTCTTATTGACGATGAAACACAGAAATTGAATCGGAATTAAATACAAAAGGCACTATGCCGACATAAGTACTAGAGACTGACTCTTCTTACTGTCTATGCTTTGAACCATTCCTGTCAGACTATTTATAGATTCCGATGCTTCACTTCAGGCTTACTGTATCCCTTGGACCTTCGTATTGACGATGACACACAGAAATTGCATCGGAATTAAATACAAAGGGCACAATGCCGACTTAAGGACAAGAAGACTGACTCTTCTTACCGTCTATGTTTTGAACCAATCCTGTGACTATAGTTATAGATTTCGATGCTTCACTTCAGGTTTACTGTATCCCTTGGACCTTCTTATTGACGATGAAGCACAGAAATTGCATCGGAATTAAATAGAAAAGGCACAATGCCGACTTAAGTACAAGAGGACTGACTCTTCCTACTGTCTATGCTTTTATCCATTCCTGTGTCAGTAGTTATAGATTCCGATGCATGACGTCAGTTTTACTGTATCCCTTGGACCTTCTTATTGACGATGAAACACAGAAATTGCATCGGAATTACATACAAATGGCACAATGCCGACTTAAGTACAGGAGACTGACTTTTCTTACTGACAATATTTTGAACCATTTCTGTGACACTAGTTATAGATTCCGATGCTTCACTTCAGGTTTACTGTATCCCTCTGACCTTCTTATTGACGATGTAACACAGAAATTGTTTCGGAATTAAATAGAAGAGGCACAATGCCGATTTAAGTACAAGAAGACTTACTCTTCTTGCTGACTATGATTTGAACCATTCCTGTGACACTAGTTGTAGATTCCGATGCTACACTTCAGGTTTGCTGTATCCCTCTGACCTTCTTATTGACGATGAAACACAGAAATTGCATCGGATTTAAATACAAATGGCACAATGCCGACTTAAGTACTGTCTATGCTTTGAACCATTCCTGTGACACTAGTTATAGATTCCGATGCTTCACTCCAGGTTTACTGTATCCCTTGGACCTTCTTATTGACGATAAAACACAGAAATTGCATCGGAATTAAATACAAGAGGCATAAGGCCGACTTAAGGACAAGAAGACTGACTCTTCTTACTGAGTATGTTTTGGACCATTCCTGTGACACTAGTTATAGATTCCGATGCTTCACTTCAGGTCTACTATATCCCTCTGACCTTATTATTGACGATGAAACACAGAAATTGCACCGGAATGAAATACAAAAGGCACAATGCCGACTTAAGTACAAGAAGACTGTATCTTCTTACTGTCTATGTTATGAACCATTCCTGTGGCACTAGCTATACATTCCGATGCTGCACTCCAGGTTTACTGTATCCCTTGGACCTTCTCAATGACGATGAAACACAGAAATTGCATCGGAATTAAATACAAAAGGCACAATGCCGACTTAAGGACAAGAAGACTGACTCTTCTTACTGTCTATGTTTTGAACCTTTCCACTGACACTAGTTATAGATTCCGATGCTTCACTCCAGGTTTACTGTATCGCTTGGACCTTCTTATTGACGATGAAACTCTGAAATTGCATCGGCATTAAATAGAAAAGGCACAATGCCGACTTAAGTACAAGAAGACTGACCCTTCTTACTGACTATGTTTGAACCATTCCTGTGACACTAGTTATTGATTCCGATGCTTCACTTCAGGTTCACTGTATCTATTGGACCTTCTTATTGAGGATGAAACATAGAAATGGCATGGGAATTAAATACAAAAGGCACAATGCGGACTTTAGTACATGAAGACTGACTCCTCTTACTGACTATGTCTTGAACCATTCCTGTGACACTAGTTATAGATTCCGAAGCTTCACTTCAGGTTTACTGTATCCCTTGGACCTTCTTGTTGACGATGAAACACAGAAATTGCATCGAAATTAAATACAAAAGGGACAATACCGACATAAGTACAAGAAGACTGACTCTTCTTACAGTCTATGTTTTGAACCATTACTGTGACACTAGTTAGCGATTCCGATGCTTCACTTCACGTTTACCGTATCATTTGGACCTTCTTATTGACGATGAAACACAGAAGTTACATCGGAATTAAATACAAAAGGCACAATGCCGACTTAAGTACTAGAAGACTGTATCTTCTTACTGTCTATGTTTTGAACCATTCCTGTGGTTCTAGTTATACATTCCGATGCTGCACTCCAGGTTTACTGTATCCCTTGGACCTTCTCAATGACGATGAAAGACAGAAATTGCATCGGAATTAAATACAAAAGGCACAATGCCGACTTAAGGACAAGAAGACTGACTCTTCTTACTAACTATGTTTTGAACCATTCCTGTGACACTAGTGATAGATTCCGATGCCTCACTTCAGGTTTACTGTATCCCTCTGACCTTCGCATTGACGATGAAACACAGAAATTGCACTGGATTTAAATACAAAAGGCACAATGCCGACTTAAGTACATGAAGACTGGCTCTTCTTACTGACTATGATTTGAACCATACCTGTGACACTAGTTATAGATTCCGATGCTTCACTTCAGTTTAACTGTATCCCTTGGACCTTCTTATTGACGATGAAACACAGAAATTGCATCGGAATTAAATACAAAAATCACAATGCCGACTTAAGTACATGAAGACTGACTCTTCTTAGTGACTATGATTTGAACCATTCCTGTGACCCTAGTTATAGATTCCGATGCTTCACTTCATGTTTACTGTATCCCTAGGAGCATCTTATTGACGATTAAACACAGAAATTGCATCGGAATTAAATACAAAAGGCACAATGCCGACTTAAGTACATGAAGACCGACACTTCTTACTGACTATGTTCTGAACCATACCTCTGACACTAGTTATAGATTCCGATGCTTCACGTCAGGTTTCCTGTATCCCTTGGACCTTCTTATTAACGATGAAACACAGAAATTGCATCGGAATTTAATACAAAAGGCACAACGCCGACTTAAGTACTGTCTATGTTTTGAACCATACCTGTGACACTTGTTATAGATTCAGATGGTCACTCCAGGTTTACTGTATCCCTTGGACCTTCTTTTTGACGGTGAAACACAGAAATTGCATCGGAATTAAATACAAATGGCACAATGCCGACTTAAGGACAAGAAGTCTGACTCATCTTACTGACTATGTTTTGAACCATTCCAGTGACACTAGTTATAGATTCCGATGCTTCACTTCAGGTTTACTGTATCCCTCTGACCTTCCTGCTGACGATGACACACAGAAATGGCACCGGAATTAAATACAAAAGGCACGATGCCGGCATAAGTACTTGAAGACTGACTCTTCTTACTGTCTATGATTTGAACCATTCCATTGACGCTAGTTATAGATTACGTTGCTTCACTCCAGGTTTACTGAATCCCTTGGACCTTCTTATTCACGATGAAACACAGAAATTGCATCGGAATTAAATACAAAATGCACAATGCCTGCTTAAGGACAAGAAGACTGACTCTTCTTACTGACTATGTTTTGAACCATTCCTGTGAACTAGTTATAGATTCCGAAGCTTCACTTCAGGTTTACTGCATCTCACTGACTTTCGTGTTGACGATGAAACACAGAAATTGCAACGGAATTAAATACAAAAGGCACAATGCCGACTTAAGTACATGAAGACTGTATCTTCTTACTGTCTATGTTTTGCACCATACCTGTGACACTAGTTATGGATTCCGATGCTTCACTTCATTTTTACTGTATCCCTTGGACCTTCTTATTGACAATGAAACACAGAAATCGCATCGGAATGAAATAGAAAAGGCACAATGCCGACTTAAGTACAAGAAGACTGACTCTTCTTACTGTCTATGTTTTGAACCACTCCTGTGACACTAATTATAGATTCCGATGCTTCACTTCAGGTTTACTGTATTAATTGGACCGTCTTATTGACGATGAATCACACAAATTGCACCGGAATTAAATACAAAAGGCACAATGCCGACTTAAGTACAAGAAGACTGACTCTTCTTACCGTCTAGGCTTTGAACCGTTCCTGTGACACTAGTTATAGATTCCGATGCTTCACTTCAGGTTTACTGTATCCCTCTGACCTTCTTATTGACGATGAAACACAGAAATTGCATCGGAATTAAATAGAAAAGGCACAATGTAGACTTAAGTACAAGTACATTGACTCTTCTTACAGTAGATGTTTTGAACCATTCCTGCGACACTAGTTATAGATTCCGATGCTTGACTTCAGTTATACTGTATCCATTGGCACTTCTTATTGTCGATGAAACACCGAAATTGCATCGGAATTAAATACAAAAGGCACAATGCCGACTTAAGTACTAGAGACTGACTCTTCTTACTGTCTATGCTTTGAACCATTCCTGTGACACTAGTTATAGTATCCGATGCTTCACTTCAGGTTTACTCTATCCCTTGGACCTTCTTATTGACGATGAAACACAGAAATTGCATCGGAATTAAATACAAAAGGCACAATGCCTACTTAAGTACAAAAAGACTGACTCTTCTTACTGACTATGAATTGAACCATTCCTGTGACACTAGTTATAGATTCCGATGCTTCACTTCAGGTTTACCGTATCCCTCTGACCTTCTTATTGACGATGAAACACAGAAATTGCATCGGAATTAAATACAAAAGGCACAATGCCGACTTAAGGACAAGATGACTGACTCTCCTTACTGACTATGCTTAGAACCAATCCTGTGACACTAGTTATATATTCCGATGCTTCACTTCAGCTTTGCTGTATCCCTTGGACCTTCTAATTGACGATGACACTCAGAATTTGCATTGGAACTAAATACAAGAGGCACAACGCCGACTTAAGTACAAAAAGACTGACACTTCTTACTGACTATGTTTAAACCATTCCTGTGACACTAGTTATAGATTCCGATGCTTCACTTCAGGTTTACTCTATCCCTTGGACCTTCTTATTGACGATGAAACACAGAAATTGCATCGGAATTAAATACAAAAGGCACAATGCCGACTTAAGTACAAAAAGACTGACTCTTCTTACTGTCTATGCTTTGAACCATTCCTGTGAGACTAGTTATAGATTCCGATGCTTCACTTCAGGTTTACTGTATCCCTTGGACCTTCGTATTGACGATGACACACAGAAGTTCCATCGGAATTAAATACAAAGGGCACAATGCCGACTTAAGTACAAGAAGACTGACTCTTCTTACTGTCTATGATTTGAACCAATCCTGTGACTATAGTTATAGGTTTCGATGCTTCACTTCAGGTTTACTGTATCCCTTGGACCTTCTTATTGACGATGAAACTCAGAAATTGCATCGGAATTAAATACAAAGGGCACAATGCCGACTTAAGTACAAAAAGACTGACTCTTCTTACTGACTATGTTTGAACCATTCCTGTGACACTAGTTATAGATTCCGATGCTTTACTTCACTTTTACTGTGTCCCTCTGTCCTTCTTATTGACGATGAAACACAGAAATAGCAACGGAATTAAATAGAAAAAGCACAATGCCGTCTTAAGTACAAGCGGACTGACTCTTCTTAGTGTCTATGTTTTGAACCACACCTGTGACGCTAGTTACACATTCCGACGCTTCACTTCAGGTTTACTGTATCCCTTATACCTTGTTATTGAGGATGAAACACAGAAATTGCATCGGAATTAAATACAAAAGGCACAATGCCAACTTAAGTACAAGAAGACTGACTCTTCTTACTGAATATGTGTTGAACCATTCCTGTGTCACTAGTTATAGATTCCGATGCATGACGTCAGTTTTACTGTATCCCTTGAACCTTCTTATTGACGATGAAACACAGAAATTGCATCGGAATTAAATACAAAGGGCACAATGCCGACTTAAGTACAAGAAGACTTACTCTTCTTGCTGACTATGATTTGAACCATTCCTGTGACACTAGTTGTAGATTCCGATGCTACACTTCAGGTTTACTGTATCCCTCTGACCGACTTATTGACGATGAAACACAGAAATTGCATCGGAATTAAATACAAATGGCACAATGCCGACTTAAGTACTGTCTATGCTTTGAACCATTCCTGTGACACTAGTTATAGATTCCGATGCTTCACTCCGGGTTTACTGTATCCCTTGAACCTTCTTATTGACGATAAAACACAGAAATTGCATCGGAATTAAATACAAGAAACATAAGGCCGACTTAAGGACAAGAAGACTGACTCTTCTTACTGACAATCTTTTGAACCATTCCTGTGACACTAGTTATAGATTCCGATGCTTCACTTCAGGTCTACTATATCCCTCTGACCTTACTTTTGACGATGAAACACAGAAATTGCACTGGAATTAAATACAAAAGGCACAATGCCGACTTAAGAACCAGAAGACTGACTCTTCCTACTATCTATGATTTGAACCATTCCTGTGACACTAGTTATAGAATCCGAAGCTTCACCTCAGGTTCACTCTAACCCTCTGACCTTCTTATTGACGATGAAACACAGAAATTGCATCGGAATTAAATAGAAAATGCACAATGCCGTCTTAAGTACAAGCAGACTGACTCTTCTTAGTGTCTATGTTTTGAACCACACCTGTGACGCTAGTTACACATTCCGACGCTTCACTTCAGGTTTACTGTATCCCTTATACCTTGTTATTGAGGATGAAACACAGAAATTGCATCGGAATTAAATACAAAAGGCACAATGCCAACTTAAGTACAAGAAGACTGAATCTTCTTACTGACAATGTGTTGAACCATTCCTGTGACACTAGTTAGAGATACCGATGCTTCACTTCAGGTTTACTGTATCCCTTAGACCTTTTTATTGACGATGAAACACAGAAATTGCATCGGATTTAAATACAAAAGGCACAATGCCGACTTAAGTACAAGAAGACTGACTCTTCCTACTGTCTATGCTTTGAACCATTCCTGTAACACTAGTTATAGATTCCGATGCTTCACTTCAGGTTTACTGTATCCCATGGACGTTCTTATTGACGATGAAACCCAGAAATTGCATCGGAATTAAATAGAAAAGGCACAATGCCGACTTAAGTACAAGAAGACTGACTCTTCCTACTATCTATGTTTTGAACCATTCCTGTGACGCTAGGAATAGATTCCGATGCCTCACTTCAGGTATACTGTATCCCTCTGACCTTCGTATTGACGATGAAACACAGAAATTGCACCGGAATTAAATAGAAAAGGCACAATGTCGACTTAAGTAAAAAAAGACTGACTCTTCTTACTGACTATGTTTTGAAACATTCCTGTGACACTAGGAATAGATTCCGATGCCTCACTTCAGGTATACTGTATCTTTCTGACCTTCTTATTGACGATGAAACACAGAAATTGCACCGGAATTAAATAGAAAAGGCACAATGTCGACTTAAGTACAAGAAGACTGACTCTTCTTACTGTCTATGTTTTGAACCATTCCTGTGACACTAGTTATAGATTCCGATGCTTGACTTCAGGTTTACTGTATCCCTTGGACACTCTTATTGACGATGAAACACAGAAATTGCATCGGAATTAAATACAAAAGGCACAATGCCGACTTAAGTACAAGAAGACTGTATCTTCTTTTTGTCTATGTTTTGAACCATTCCTGTGACACTAGTTATAGATTCCGATGCTTCACTCCAGGTTTACTGTATCCCTTGGACCTTCTCAATGACGATTATACACAGAATTGCATCGGAATTAAATACGAAAGGCACAATGCCGACTTAAGTACAAGAAGACTGACTGTTCTTACTGTCTATGATTTGAACCATTCCATTGACACTAGTTATAGATTCCGATGCTTCACTTCAGGTTTACTGTATCTCTCTCACCTTCCTATTGACGATGAAACACAGAAATTGCACCGGAATTAAATACAAAAGGCACAATGCCGACATAAGTACTTGAAGACTGACCCTTCTTACTGTCTATGTTTTGAACCATTCCATTGACACTAGTTATAGATTCCGATTCTTCACTTCAGGTTTACTGTATCCCTTTGACCTTCTTATTGACGATGAAACACTGAAATTGCATCGGAATTAAATAGAAAAGGCACAATGCCGACTTAAGTGCAGGAAGACTGACTCTTCTTACTGACTATGTTTTGAACCATACCTGTGACACTAGTTAAAGATTCCGATTCTTCACTTCAGTTTTACAGTATCCCTTGGACCTTCTTATTGACGATGAAACACAGAAATTGCATCGGAATTAAATACAAAAGGCACAATGCCGACTTAAGTACATGAAGACTGACTCTTCTTAGTGACTATGATTTGAACCATTCCTGTGACCCTAGTTATAGATTCCGATGCTTCACTTCAGGTTTACTGTATCCCTTGGACCATCTAATTGACGATGAAACACAGAAATCACATTTGAATTAAATACAAAAGGCACAATGCCGACTTAAGTACATGAAGACCGACACTTCTTACTGACTATGCTTTTGAACCATTCCTCTGACACTAGTTATTGATTCCGATGCTTCACTTCAGGTTTCCTGTATACCTTGGACCATCTTATTAACGATGAAACACAGAAATTGCATTGGAATTTAATACAAAAGGCACAATGCCGACTTAAGTACTGTCTATGTTTGAGCCACACCTGGGACACTAGTTATAGATTCCGATGCTTTACTCCAGGTTTACTGTATCCCTTGGACCTTCTTATTGACGATGAAACACAGATATTGCATCGGAATTAAATACAAAAAGCACAATGCCGACTTAAGGACAAGAAGACTGACTCATCTTACTGACTATGTTTTGAACCATTCCAGTGACACTAGTTATAGATTCCGATGCTTCACTCCAGGTTTACTGTATCCCTTGGACCTTCTGATTGACGATGAAACACAGAAATTGCATCGGAATTAAATACAAAAGGCACAATGCCGACTTAAGGACAAGAAGACTGACTCTCCTTACTGACCATGTTTAGAACCAATCCTGTGACACTAGTTATAGATTCCGATGCTTCACTTCAGGTTTACTGTATCCCTCTGACCTTCGTATTGACAAGAAACACAGAAATTGCACTGCTATTAAATACAAAAGGCACAATGCCGACTTAAGTACATGAAGACTGACTCTTCTTAGTGACTATGCTTTGAACCATTCCTGTGACTCTAATTATAGATTCCGATGCTTCACTTCAGGTTTACTGTATCCCTTGGACCTTCTTATTGATGATGAAACACAGAAATTGCATCAAAATTAAATACAAAAGGCACAATGCCGACTTAAGTACTGTCTATGTTTTGAACCATTCCTGTGACACTAGTAATAGATTCCGATGCTTCACTCCAGGTTTACTGTATCCCTTGGACCTTCTGATTGACGATGAAACACAGAAATTGCATCGGAATTAAATACAAAAGGCACAATGCCGACTTAAGGACAAGAAGACTGACTCTCCTTACTGACCATGTTTAGAACCAATCCTGTGACACTAGTTATAGATTCCGATGCTTCACTTCAGGTTTACTGTATCCCTCTGACCTTCGTATTGACAAGAAACACAGAAATTGCACTGCAATTAAATACAAAAGGCACAATGCCGACTTAAGTACATGAAGACTGACTCTTCTTAGTGACTATGCTTTGAACCATTCCTGTGACTCTAATTATAGATTCCGATGCATCACTTCAGGTTTACTGTATCCCTTGGACCTTCTTATTGATGATGAAACACAGAAATTGCATCGGAATTAAATACAAAAGGCACAATGCCGACTTAAGTACTGTCTATGTTTTGAACCATTCCATTGACACTAGTTATAGATTCCGATGCTTCACTCCAGGTTTACTGTATCCCTTGGACCTTCTTACTGACGATGAAACACAGAAATTGCATCGGAAATAAATACAAAAAGCACAAGGCCGACTTAAGTACAAGAAGAATGACCCTTCTTACTGACTATGTTTTGAACCATTCCAGTGACACTAGTTATAGATTCCGATGCTTCACACCAGGTTTACTGTATCCCTTGGACCTTCTTATTGTCGTTGAAACACTGACATTGCATCGGAATTAAATAGACAATGCAAAATGCCGACTTAAGTACAAGAAGACTGACTCTTCTTACTGACAATGCATTGAACCATTCCTGTGACACTAGTTATAGATTGCGATGCTTCATTTCAGGTTTACTGTATCCCTTGGACCTTCTTATAAACGATGAAACACAGAAATAGCATCGGATTTAAATACAAAAGGCACAATGCCGACTTAGGTACATGAAGACTGACTCTTCTTACTGTCTATGTTTTGAACCATTCCTGTGACACTAGTTATGGATTCCGATGCTTCACTCCAGGTTTACTGTATCCCTTGGACCTTCTTATTGACGATAAAACACAGAAATTGCATCGGAATTAAAGACAATAGGCACAATGCCGACTTAAGAACAAGAAGACTCACTCTTCTTACTTACTATGTTTTAAACCATTCCTGTGACACTAGTTATAGATTCTGATGCTTCACTTTAGGTTTACTGTATCCCTCTTTCCTTCTTATTGACGATGAAACACAGAAATTGCATCGGAATTAAATACAAAAAGTACAATACCGACTTAAGTACAAGAAGACTGTATCTTCTTACTGTCTATGATTTGAACCATTCCTGTGACACTAGTTATAGATTCCGATGCTTCACTCCAGGTTTACTGTATCCCTTGGACCCTCTTATTGAAGATGAAACACAGAAATTGCATCGGAATTAAATACAAAAGGCACAATGCCGACTTAAGGACAAGAAGACTGACTCTTCCTACTGTCTATGATTTGAACCATTCCTGTGACACTTGTTACTGTTTCCGATGCTTCACATCAAGTTTACTGTATCCCTGTGACCTTATTGACGATGAAACACAGAAATTTCATCGGAATTAAATACAAAAGGCACAATACCGACTTAAGTACAAGAAGACTGACTGTTCTTACTGTCTATGTTTTGAAACATTCCTGTGACACTAGTTAGCGATTCCGACGCTTCACTTCAGGTTCTTTCTATCATTTGGACCTTCTTATTGACGATGAAACACAGAAATTACATCGGAATTAAACACAAAATGCACATTGCCGACTTAAGTACAAAAAGACTGACTCTTCTTACTGACTATGTTTTGAACCAATTCTGTGACACTAATTATAGATTCCGATGCCTCACTTCAGGTTTACTGTATCCCTCTGACCTTCTTATTGACGATGAAACACAGAAATTGCACCGGAATCAAATTGAAAAGTCACAATGCCGACTTAAGTACAAGAAGACTGACTCTTCTTAATGTCTATGCTTTGAACCATTCCTGTGACACTAGTTATAGATCCCGATGCGTGACTTCAGGTTTACTGTATCCCTTAAACCTTCTTATTGACGATGAAACACAGAAATTGCATCGGAATTAAATACAAAAGGCACAATGCCGACTTAAGTACATGAAGACTGACTCTTCTTAGTGACTATGCTTTGAACCATTCCTGTGACTCTAATTATAGATTCCGATGCTTCACTTCAGGTTTACTGTATCCCTTGGACCTTCGTATTGGCGATGAAACACAGAAATTGCATCGGAATTAAATACAAAAGGCACAATGCCGACTTAAGTACTGTCTATGTTTTGAACCATTCCTGTGACACTAGTTATAGATTCCGATGCTGACTCCAGGTTTACTGTATCCCTTGGACCTTCTTATTGAGGATGAAACACAGAAATTCCATCGGAATTAAATACAAAAAGCACAAGGCCGACTTAAGTACAAGAAGACTGACCCATCTTACTGACTACGTTTTGAACCATTCCAGTGACACTAGTTATAGATTCCGATGCTTCACTCCAGGTTTACTGTATCCCTCGGACCGTCTTATTGACGTTGAGACACTGACATTGCATCGGAATTAAATAGAAAATGCAAAATGCCGACTTAAGTACAAGAAGACTGACTCTTCTTACTGACTATGCATTGAACCATTCCTCTGACACTAGTTATAGATTGCGATGCTTCACTTCAGGTTTACTGTATCCCTTGGACCTTCTTATTAACGATGAAACACAGAAATTGCATCGGACCTAAATACAAAAGGCACAATGCCGACTTAGGTACATGAAGACTGACTCTTCTTACTGTCTATGTTTTGAACCATTCCTGTGACACTAGTTATGGATTCTGATGCTACACTCCAGGTTTACTGTATCCCTTGGACCCTTCTATTGACGAAGAAACAAAGAAATTGCATCGGAATTAAATACAAAAGGCACAATGCCGACTTAAGTACAAGTAGACTGACACTTCTTACTATCTATGTTTTGAACTATTCCTGTGACATTAGTTATAGATTCCGAAGCTTCACTTCAGGTTTACTGTATCCCTCTGACCTTCTTATTGACGATGAAACACAGAAATTGCATCGGAATTAATCCAAAAGGCACAATGCCGACTCAAGTACAAGAAGACTGTATCTTCTTACTGTCTATGATTTGAACCATTCCTGTGACGCTAGTTATAGATTCCGATGCTTCACTCTAGGTTTACTGTATCCCTTGGACCTTCTTATGGACGATGAAACACAGAAATTGCATCGGAATTAAATACAAAAGGCACAATGCCGACTTAAGGACATGAAGACTGTCTCTTCTACTGACTATGTTTCGAACCATTCCTGTGACACTAGTTATAGATTCCGAGGCTTCACTTCAGGTTTACTGTATCCCTCTGACCTTCTTATTGACAATGAAACACAGAAAGTGCACCGGAATTAAATACAAAAGGCACAATGCCGACTTAAGTACAAGTAGACTGACACTTCTTACTATCTATGTTTTGAACTATTCCGCTGACACTAGTTATAGATTCCGATGCTTCACTCCAGGTTTTTCTGTATCCCTTGGACCATCTTACTGACAATGAAACACTGAAATTTCATCGGAATTAAATACAAAAGGCAAAATGCCGACTTAAGTAGAAAATGACTGACACTTCTTACTGACTATGTTTGAACCATTCCTGTGACACTAGTTATAGGTTCCGATGCTTCACTTCAGGTTTACTGTATCCCTCTGACCTTCTTATTGACGATGAAATAAAGAAATTGCATCGGAATTAAATACAAATGGCACAATGCCCACTTAAGTAATGTCTATGCTTTGAACCATTCCTGTGACACTAGTTATAGATTCCGATGCTTCACTCCAGGTTTACTGTATCCCTTGGACCTTCTTATTGACGATAAAACACAGAATTTGCATCGGAATTAAATACAAGAGGCATAAGGCCGACGTAAGGACAAGAAGACTGACTCTTCTTACTGACTATGTTTTGAACCATTCCCGTGACACTAGTTATAGATTCCGATCCTTCACTTCAGGTCTACTATATCCCTCTGACCTTCCTATTGACGATGAAACACAGAAATTGCACTGGAATTAAATACAAATGCACAATGCCGACTTAAGTACAAGAAGACTGTATCTTCTTACTGTCTATGTTTTGAACCATTCCTGTGGCACTAGTTATACATTCCGATGCTGCACTCCAGGTTTACTGTATCCCTTGGACCTTCTCAATGACGATGAAACACAGAAAGTGCATCGGAATTAAATACAAAAGGCACAATGCCGACTTAAGGACAAGAAGACTGACTCTTCTTACTGTCTATGTTTTGAACCATTCCACTGACACTAGTTATAGATTCCGATGCTTCACTCCAGGTTTACTGTATCCCTTGGACCATCTTATTGACGAAGAAACTCAGAAATTGCATCGGCATTAAATAGAAAAGGCACAATGCCGACTTAAGTACAAGAAGACTGTCCCGTCTTACTGACTATGTTTGAACCATTCCTGTGACACTAGTTATTGATTCCGATGCTTCACTTCAGGTTTACTGTATCTATTGGACCTTCTTATTGAGGATGAAACACAGAAATGTCATGGGAATTAAATACAAAATCACAATGCCGACTTAAGTACATGAAGACTGACTCTTGTTACTGACTATGTTTTTAACCATTCCTGTGACACTAGTTATAGATTCCGAAGCCTCACTTCAGGTTTACTGTATCCCTTGGACCTTCTTATTGACGATGAAACACAGAAATTGCATCGGAATTAAATACAAAAGGCACAATACCGACTTAAGGACAAGAAGACTGACTCTTCTTACTGTCTATGTTTTGAACCATTCCTGTGACACTAGTTCTAGATTCCGATGCTTGACTTCAGGTTTACTGTATCCCTTGGACCTTCTTATTGACGATGAAACACAGAAATTGCATCGGAATTAAATACAAAAGGCACAACGCCGACTTAAGTACAAGAAGACTGTATCTTCTTTTTGTCTATGTTTTGAACCATTCCTGTGACACTAGTTATAGATTCCGATGCTTTACTCCAGGTATACTGTATCCCTTGGACCTTCTCAATGACGATGATACACAGAAATTGCATCGGAATTAAATACAAAAGGCACAATGCCGACTTAAGTACAAGAAGACTGACCCTTTTTACTGTCTATGATTTGAACCATTCCATTGACACTAGTTATAGATTCCGATGCTTCACTTCTGGTTTACTGTATCCCTCTCACCTTCCTATTGACGATGAAACACAGAAATTGCACCGGAATTAAATACAAAAGGCACAATGCCGACATAAGTACTTGAAGACTGACTCTTCTTACTGTCTATGTTTTGAACCATTCCATTGACACTAGTTATAGAATCCGATGCTTCACTTCAGGTTTACTGTATCCCTTTGACCTTCTTATTGACGATGAAACACTGAAATTGCATCGGAATTAAATAGAAAAGGCACAATGCCGACTTAAGTGCAAGAAGACTGTCTCTTCTTACTGACTATGTTTGAACCATACCTGTGACACTAGTTAAAGATTCCGATGCTTCACTTCAGTTTTACTGTATCCCTTGGACCATCTTATTGACGATGAAACACAGAAATTGCATCGGAATTAAATACAAAAGGCACAATGCCGACTTAAGTACATGAAGACCGACACTTCTTACTGACTATGTTTTGAACCATTCCTCTGACACTAGTTATAGATTCCGATGCGTCACTTCAGGTTTCCTGTATCCCTTGGACCTTCTTATTACCGATGAAACACAGAAATTGCATCGGAATTTAATACAAAAGGCACAATGCCGACTTAAGTACTGTCTATGTTTTGAACCATACCTGTGACACTAGTTATAGATTCCGATGCTTCACTCCAGGTTTACTGTATCCCTTGGACCTTCTTATTGACGATGAAACACAGAAATTGCATCGGAATTAAATACAAAAGGCACAATGCCGACTTAAGGACAAGAAGACTGATTCATCTTACTGACTATATTTTGAACCATTCCAGTGACACTAGTTATAGATTCCGATGCTTCACTTCAGGTTTACTGTATCCCTCTGACCTTCCTATTGACGATGAAACACAGAAATTGCACCGGAATTAAATACAAAAGGCACGATGCCGACATAAGTACTTGAAGACTGACTCTTCTTACTGTCTATGTTTTGAACCATTCCATTGACACTAGTTATAGATTCCGATGCTTCACTCCAGGTTTACTGTCTCCCTTGGACCTTCTTATTGACGATGAAACACACAAATTGCATCGGAATTAAATACAAAAGGCACAATGCCGACTTAAGTACAAGAAGACTGACTCTTCTTACTGTCTAGGCTTTGAACCGTTCCTGTGACACTAGTTATAGATTCCGATGCTTCACTTCAGGTTTACTGTATCCCTCTGACCTTCTTATTGACAATGAAACACAGAAATTGCATCGGAATTAAATAAAAAAAGCACTCTGCCGACTTAAGTACAAGAAGACTGACTCTTCCTACCGACTATGTTTTGAACCATTCCTGTGACACTAGTTATAGATTCCGATGCTTCACTTCAGGTTTACTGTATCCCTCTGACCTTCTTATTGACGATGAAACACAGAAATTGCATCGGAATTAAATAGAAAAGGCACAATGTAGACTTAAGTACAAGTACACTGACTCTTCTTACTGTAGATGTTTTGAACCATTCCTGCGACACTAGTTATAGATTCCGATGCTTGACTTCAGTTATACTGTATCCCTTGGCACTTCTTATTGTCGATGAAACACAGAAATTGCATCGGAATTAAATACAAAAGGCACAATGCCGACTTAAGTACTAGAGACTGACTCTTCTTACTGTATATGTTTTGAACCATTCCTGTGACACTAGTTATAGAATCCGATGCTTCACTTCAGGTTTACTCTATTCCTTGGACCTTCTTATTGACGATGAAACACAGAAATTTCATCGGAATTAAATACAAAAGGCACAATGCCGACTTAAGTACAAAAAGACTGACTCTTCTTACTGACTATGATTTGAACCATTCCTGTGACGCTAGTTATAGATTCCGATGCTTCACTTCAAGTTTACTGTATCCCTCTGACCTTCTTATTGACGATGAAACACAGAAATTGCATCGGACTTAAATACAAAATGCACAATGCAAACATAAGTACAAGAAGACTGACTCATCTTGCTGTCTACGTTATGAACAATTCCTCTGACACTAGTTATAGATTCCGATGCTTGAATTCAGTTTTACTGTATCCCTTGGACCTTCTTATTGACGATGAAACACAGAAATTGCATCGGAATTGAATACAAAATGCACAATGCCGACTTAAGTACAAGAGACTGACTCTTTTTACTGACTATATTTTGAACCCTTCCTGTGACACTAGTTATAGATTCCAATGCTTCACTTTAGGTTTACAGTATCCCTCTGACATTCTTATTGACGATGAAACACAGAAATTGCATCGGAATTAAATAGAAAAGGCACAATGCCGACTTAAGTACAAGAAGACTGACTCTTCTTACTGACTATGTTTTGAACCATTCCAGTTTCCCTAGTTGTAGATTCTGATGCTACACTTCAGGTTTACTGTCTCCCTCTGACCTTCTTATTGACGATGAAACAAAGAAATTGCATCGGAATTAAATACAAAAGGCACAATGCCGACTTAAGTACTGTCTATGTTTTGAACCATTCCTGTGACACTACTTATAGATTCCGATGCTTCACTCCTTGTTTACTGTATCCCTTGGACCTTCTTATTGACGTTGAAACACAGAAATCGCATAGGAATTAAATACAAAAGGCACAATCCCGACTTAAGTACATGAAGACTGACTCTTCTTACTGTCTAAGTTTTGAACCATTCCTGAGACACTAGTTATAGATTCCGATGCTTCACGTCAGGTTTACTGTATCCCTTGAACATTCTTATTGACGATGAAACACAGAAATTGCATCGGAATTAAATAATAAAGGCACAATGCCGACTTAGGTACATGAAGACTGACTCTTCTTACTGTCTGTGTTTTGAAACATTCCTGTGACACTAGTTATAGATTCCGATGCTCACTCCAGGTTTACTGTATCCGTTGGACCTTCTTATTGACGATGAAACACAGAAATTGCATCGGAATTAAATACAAAAGGCACAATGCCGACTTAAGGACAAGAAGACTCACTGTTCTTACTTACTATGCTTAAACCATTCCTGTGACACTAGTTATAGATTCTGATGCTTCACTTCAGGTTTACTGTATCCCTCTTTCCTTCTTATTGACGATGAAACACAGAAATTGCATCGGAATTTAATACAAAAAGGACAATGCCGACTTAAGTACAAGAAGACTGTATCTTCTTACTGTCTATGATTTAAACCATTCCTGTGACACTAGTTATAGATTCTGATGCTTCACTTCAGGTTTACTGTATCCCGTGCACCCTCTTATTGAAGATGAAACACAGAAATTGCATCGGAATTAAATACAAAAGGCACAATGCCGACTTAAGGACAAGAAGACTGACTCTTCCTACTGTCTATGTTTTGAACCATTCCTGTGACACTTGTTATTGCTTCCTATGCTTCACATCAGGTTTACTGTATCCCTGTGACCTTATTGACGATGAAACACAGAAATTGCATCGGAATTAAATACAAAAGGCACAATACCGTCTTAAGTACAAGAAGACTGACTGTTCTTACTGTCTATGTTTTGAACCATTCCTGTGACACTAGTTAGCGATTCCGACGCTTCACTTCAGGTTCTTTCTATCATTTGGACCTTCTTATTGACGATGAAACACAGAAATTACATCGGAATTAAACACAAAAGGCACATTGCCGACTTAAGTACAAAAAGACTGACTCTTCTTACTGACTATGTTTGAACCAATTCTGTGACACTAATTATAGATTCCGATGCCTCACTTCAGGTTTACTGTATCCCTCTGACCTTCTTATTGACGATGAAACACAGAAATTGCACCGGAATCAAATTGAAAAGGCACAATGCCGACTTAAGTACAAGAAGACTGACTCTTCTTACTGTCTATGTTTTGAACCATTCCTGTGACACTAGTTATAGATTCCGATGCGTGACTTCAGGTTTACTGTATCCCTTAAACCTTCTTATTGACGATGAAACACAGAAATTGCATCGGAATTAAATACAAAAGGCACAATGCCGACGTAAGTACAAGAAGTCTGTATCTTCTTACTGTTTATGCTTTGAACCATTCCTGTGACACTAGTTATAGATTCCAATGCTTCACTTCAGGTTTACTGTATAACCTTGCACCTTCTTATTGACGATGAAACATAGAAATTGCATCGGAATTAAATACAAAAGGCACAATGCCGACTTAAGTACAAGAAGAATGTATCTTCTTACTGTCTATGTTTTGAACCATTCATGTGACACTTGTTATAGATTCCGATTCTTCACTCCAGGTTTACCGCATCCCTTGGACCTTGTTATTGATGATGAAACACAGAAATTGCATCGGAATTAAATACAAAAGGCACAATGCCGACTTAAGTACTGTCTATGTTTTGAACCATTCCTGTGACACTAGTTATAGATTCCGATGCTTCACTCCAGGTTTACTGTATCCCTTGGACCTTCTTATTGACGATGAAACACAGAAATTGCATCGGAAATAAATACAAAAAGCACAAGGCCGACATAAGTACAAGAAGACTGACCCTTCATACTGACTATGTTTTGAACCATTCCAGTGACACTAGTTATAGATTCCGATGCTTCACACCAGGTTTACTGTATCACTTGGACCTTCTTATTGACGTTGATACACTGACATTCCATCGGAATTAAATAGAAAATGCAAAATGCCGACTTAAGTACAAGAAGATTGACTCTTCCTACTGTCTATGCTTTGAACAATTCCTGTGACACTAGTTAGCGATTCCGACGCTTCACTTCAGGTTCTTTCTATCATTTGGACCTTCTTATTGTCGATGAAACACAGAAATTACATCGGAATTAAACACAAAATGCACATTGCCGACTTAAGTACAAAAAGACTGACTCTTCTTACTGACTATGTTTTGAACCAATTCTGTGACACTAATTATAGATTCCGATGCCTCACTTCAGGTTTACTGTATCCCTCTGACCTTCTTATTGACGATGAAACACAGAAATTGCACCGGAATCAAATTGAAAATTCACAATGCCGACTTAAGTACAAGAAGACTGACTCTTCTTACTGTCTATGTTTTGAACCATTCCTGTGACACTAGTTATAGATTCCGATGCGTGACTTCAGGTTTACTGTATCCCTTAAACCTTCTTATTGACGATGAAACACAGAAATTGCATCGGAATTAAATACAAAAGGCACAATGCCGACTTAAGTACAAGAAGACTGTATCTTCTTACTGTTTATGCTTTGAACCATTCCTGTGACACTAGTTATAGATTCCGATGCTTCACTCCAGGTTTACTGTATCCCTTGGATCTTCTTATTGACGATGAAATACAGAAATTGCACCGGAATTAAATACAAAAGGCACAATGCCGACTTAAGGACAAGAAGACTCACTCTTCTTACTTACTATGCTTAAACCATTCCTGTGACACTAGTTATAGATTCTGATGCTTCACTTCAGGTTTACTGTATCCCTCTTTCCTTCCTATTGACGATGAAACACAGAAATTGCATCGGAATTTAATACAAAAAGGACAATGCCGACTTAAGTACAAGAAGACTGTATCTTCTTACTGTCTATGATTTAAACCATTCCCGTGACACTAGTTATAGATTCTGATGCTTCACTTCAGGTTTACTGTATCCCGTGGACCCTCTTATTGAAGATGAAACACAGAAATTGCATCGGAATTAAATACAAAAGGCACAATACCGTCTTAAGTACAAGAAGACTGACTGTTCTTACTGTCTATGTTTTGAACCATTCCTGTGACACTAGTTAGCGATTCCGACGCTTCACTTCAGGTTCTTTCTATCATTTGGACCTTCTTATTGACGATGAAACACAGAAATTACATCGGAATTAAACACAAAAGGCACATTGCCGACTTAAGTACAAAAAGACTGACTCTTCTTACTGACTATGTTTGAACCAATTCTGTGACACTAATTATAGATTCCGATGCCTCACTTCAGGTTTACTGTATCCCTCTGACCTTCTTATTGACGATGAAACACAGAAATTGCACCGGAATCAAATTGAAAAGGCACAATGCCGACTTAAGTACAAGAAGACTGACTCTTCTTACTGTCTATGTTTTGAACCATTCCTGTGACACTAGTTATAGATTCCGATGCGTGACTTCAGGTTTACTGTATCCCTTAAACCTTCTTATTGACGATGAAACACAGAAATTGCATCGGAATTAAATACAAAAGGCACAATGCCGACGTAAGTACAAGAAGTCTGTATCTTCTTACTGTTTATGCTTTGAACCATTCCTGTGACACTAGTTATAGATTCCAATGCTTCACTTCAGGTTTACTGTATAACCTTGGACCTTCTTATTGACGATGAAACATAGAAATTGCATCGGAATTAAATACAAAAGGCACAATGCCGACTTAAGTACAAGAAGAATGTATCTTCTTACTGTCTATGATTTGAACCATTCATGTGACACTTGTTATAGATTCCGATTCTTCACTCCAGGTTTACCGCATCCCTTGGACCTTGTTATTGATGATGAAACACAGAAATTGCATCGGAATTAAATACAAAAGGCACAATGCCGACTTAAGTACTGTCTATGTTTTGAACCATTCCTGTGACACTAGTTATAGATTCCGATGCTTCACTCCAGGTTTACTGTATCCCTTGGACCTTCTTATTGACGATGAAACACAGATATTGCATCGGAAATAAATACAAAAAGCACAAGGCCGACATAAGTACAAGAAGACTGACCCTTCATACTGACTATGTTTTGAACCATTCCAGTGACACTAGTTATAGATTCCGATGCTTCACACCAGGTTTACTGTATCACTTGGACCTTCTTATTGACGTTGATACACTGACATTCCATCGGAATTAAATAGAAAATGCAAAATGCCGACTTAAGTACAAGAAGATTGACTCTTCCTACTGTCTATGCTTTGAACAATTCCTGTGACACTAGTTAGCGATTCCGACGCTTCACTTCAGGTTCTTTCTATCATTTGGACCTTCTTATTGTCGATGAAACACAGAAATTACATCGGAATTAAACACAAAATGCACATTGCCGACTTAAGTACAAAAAGACTGACTCTTCTTACTGACTATGTTTTGAACCAATTCTGTGACACTACTTATAGATTCCGATGCCTCACTTCAGGTTTACTGTATCCCTCTGACCTTCTTATTGACGATGAAACACAGAAATTGCACCGGAATCAAATTGAAAAGTCACAATGCCGACTTAAGTACAAGAAGACTGACTCTTCTTACTGTCTATGTTTTGAACCATTCCTGTGACACTAGTTATAGATTCCGAAGCGTGACTTCAGGTTTACTGTATCCCTTAAACCTTCTTATTGACGATGAAACACAGAAATTGCATCGGAATTAAATACAAAAGGCACAATGCCGACTTAAGTACAAGAAGACTGTATCTTCTTAGTGTTTATGCTTTGAACCATTCCTGTGACACTAGTTATAGATTCCGATGCTTCACTCCAGGTTTACTGTATCCCTTGGATCTTCTTATTGACGATGAAATACAGAAATTGCACCGGAATTAAATACAAAAGGCACAATGCCGACTTAAGGACAAGAAGACTCACTCTTCTTACTTACTATGCTTAAACCATTCCTGTGACACTAGTTATAGATTCTGATGCTTCACTTCAGGTTTACAGTATCCCTCTTTCCTTCTTATTGACGATGAAACACAGAAATTGCATCGGAATTTAATACAAAAAGGACAATGCCGACTTAAGTACAAGAAGACTGTATCTTCTTACTGTCTATGATTTAAACCATTCCTGTGACACTAGTTATAGATTCTGATGCTTCACTTCAGGTTTACTGTATCCCGTGGACCCTCTTATTGAAGATGAAACACAGAAATTGCATCAGAATTAAATACAAAAGGCACAATGCCGACTTAAGGACAAGAAGACTGACTCTTCCTACTGTCTATGTTTTGAACCATTCCTGTGACACTTGTTATTGCTTCCTATGCTTCACATCAGGTTTACTGTATCCCTGTGACCTTACTGACGATGAAACACAGAAATTGCATCGGAATTAAATACAAAAGGCACAATACCGTCTTAAGTACAAGAAGATTGACTGTTCTTACTGTCTATGTTGTGAACCATTCCTGTGACACTATTTAGCGATTCCGACGCTTCACTTCTGGTTCTTTCTATCATTTGGACCTTCTTATTGACGATGAAACACAGAAATTACATCGGAATTAAACACAAAAGGCACATTGCCGACTTAAGTACAAAAAGACTGACTCTTCTTACTGACTATGTTTGAACCAATTCTGTGACACTAATTATAGATTCCGATGCCTCACTTCAGGTTTACTGTATCCCTCTGACCTTCTTATTGACGATGAAACACAGAAATTGCACCGGAATCAAATTGAAAAGGCACAATGCCGACTTAAGTACAAAAAGACTGACTCTTCTTACTGTCTATGTTTTGAACCATTCCTGTGACACTAGTTATAGATTCCGATGCGTGACTTCAGGTTTACTGTATCCCTTAAACCTTCTTATTGACGATGAAACACAGAAATTGCATCGGAAATTAATACAAAAGGCACAATGCCGACGTAAGTACTAGAAGTCTGTATCTTCTTACTGATTATGGTTTGAACCATTCCTGTGACACTAGTTATAGATTCCAATGCTTCACTTCAGGTTTACTGTATAACCTTGGACCTTCTTATTGACGATGAAACATAGAAATTGCATCGGAATTAAATACAAAAGGCACAATGCCGACTTAAGTACAAGATGAATGTATCTTCTTACTGTCTATGTTTTGAACCATTCATGTGACACTTGTTATAGATTCCGATTCTTCACTCCAGGTTTACCGCATCCCTTGGACCTTGTTATTGATGATGAAACACAGAAATTGCATCGGAATTAAATACAAAAGGCACAATGCCGACTTAAGTACTGTCTATGTTTTGAACCATTCCTGTGACACTAGTTATAGATTCCGATGCTTCACTCCAGGTTTACTGTATCCCTTGGACCTTCTTATTGACGATGAAACACAGAAATTGCATCGGAAATAAATACAAAAAGCACAAGGCCGACATAAGTACAAGAAGACTGACCCTTCATACTGACTATGTTTTTAACCATTCCAGTGACACTAGTTATAGATTCCGATGCTTCACTCCAGGTTTACTGTATCACTTGGACCTTCTTATTGACGTTGAAACACTGACATTCCATCGGAATTAAATAGAAAATGCAAAATGCCGACTTAAGTACAAGAAGATTGACTCTTCCTACTGTCTATGCTTTGAACAATTCCTGTGGCACTAGTTAGCGATTCCGACGCTTCACTTCAGGTTCTTTCTATCATTTGGACCTTCTTATTGTCGATGAAACACAGAAATTACATCGGAATTAAACACAAAATGCACATTGCCGACTTAAGTACCAAAAGACTGACTCTTCTTACTGACTATGTTTTGAACCAATTCAGTGACACTAATTATAGATTCCGATGCCTCACGTCAGGTTTACTGTATCCCTCTCACCTTCTTATTGACGATGAAACACAGAAATTGCACCGGAATCAAATTGAAAAGTCACAATGCCGACTTAAGTACAAGAAGACTGACTCTTCTTACTGTCTATGTTTTGAACCATTCCTGTGACACTAGTTATAGATTCCGATGCTTGACTTCAGGTTTACTGTATCCCTTAAACCTTCTTATTGACGATGAAACACAGAAATTGCATCGGAATTAAATACAAAAGGCACAATGCCGACTTAAGTACAAGAAGACTGTATCTTCTTACTGTTTATGCTTTGAACCATTCCTGTGACACTAGTTATAGATTCCGATGCTTCACTCCAGGTTTACTGTATCCCTGGGATCTTCTTATTGACGATGAAATACAGAAATTGCACCGGAATTAAATACAAAAGGCACAATGCCGACTTCAGTACCTGAAGACCTACTATTCTTTCTGACTATGTTTTGAACCATTCCTGTGGACACTAGTTATAGATTCCAATGCTTCACTTCAGGTTTACTGTATAACCTTGGACCTTCTTATTGACGATGAAACATAGAAATTGCATCGGAATTAAATACAAAAGGCACAATGCCGACTTAAGTACAAGAAGAATGTATCTTCTTAATGTCTATGATTTGAACCATTCATGTGACACTTGTTATAGATTCCGATTCTTCACTCCAGGTTTACCGCATCCCTTGGACATTCTTATTGACGATGAAACACAGAAATTGTATCGGAATTAAATACAAAGGCACAATGCCGACTTAAGGACAAGAAGACTGACTCTTCTTACTAACTATGTTTTGAACCATTCCTGTTACACTTGTTATAGATTCCGATGCTTTACTCCAGGTTTATTAAATCCCTTGGACCTTCCTATTGACGATGAAACACTGAAAGCGCATCGGAATTAAATAGAAAAGGCACAATTCCGACTTAAGTACAAGAAGACTGACTCTTCTTACTGACTATGTTTTGAACCATTCCTGTGACACTAGTTATAGATTCCGATGCTTCACTTCAGGTCTACTGTATCCCTTGGACCTTCTTATTGACGATGAAACACAGAAATTGCATCGGAACTAAATACAAAAGGCACAATGCCGACTTAAGTACATGAAGACTTACTCTTCTTAGTGACTATGCTTTGAACCATTCCTGTGACTCTAATTATAGATTCCGATGCTTCACTTCAGGTTTACTGTATCCCTTGGACCTTCGTATTGACGATGAAACACGGAAATTGCATCGGAATTCAATACAAAAGGCACTATGCCGACTTAAGTGCTGTCTATGTTTTGAACCATTCCTGTGACACTAGTTATAGATTCCGATGCTTCACTCCAAGTTTACTGTATCACTTCGACCTTCTTATTGACGATGAAACACAGAAATTGCAAGGAATTAAATACAAAAAGCACAAGGCCGACTTAAGTACAAGAAGACTGACACTTCTTACTGACTATGTTTTGAACCATTCCAGTGACACTAGTTATAGATTGCGATGCTTCACTCCAGGTTTACTGTATCCCTTGGACCTTCTTATTGACGTTGAAACACTGACATTGCATCGGAATTAAATAGAAAATGCAAATTGCCGACTTAAGTACAAGAAGACTGACTCTTCTTACTGACTATGCATTGAACCATTCCTGTGACACTAGTTATAGATTGCGATGCTTCACTTCAGGTTTACTGTATCCCTTGGACCGTCTTATTAACCATGAAACACAGAAATTGCATCGGAACTAAATACAAAAGGCACAATGCCGACTTAGGTACATGAAGACTGACTCTTGTTACTGTCTATGCTTTGAGCCATTCCTGTGACACTAGTTATGGATTCCGATGCTACACTCCAGGTTTACTGTATCCCTTGGACCCTCCTATAGACGAAGAAACACAGAAATTGCATCGGAATTAAATACAAAAGGCACAATGCCGACTTAAGGACAAGAAGACTGACACTTCTTACTCTCTATGTTTTGAACTATTCCACTGACACTCGTTATAGATTCCGATGCTTCACTCCAGGTTTACTGTATCCCTTGGACCATCTTATTGACAATGAAACACTGAAATTTCATCGGAATTAAATACAAAAGGCAAAATGCCGACTTAAGTACAAGAAGACTGACTCTTCCTACTGTTTATGTTTTGAACCATTCCTGAGACACTAGTAATAGTTTCCGATGCTTCACTTCAGGTTCACAGTATCCCTCTGACCTTATTGACGAAGAATCACAGAAATTGCATCGGAGTTAAATACAAAAGGCACAACACCGACTTATGTACAAGAAGACTGACTCTTCTTAGTGACTATGCTTTGAACCATTCATGTGACTCTAATTATAGATTCCGATGCTTCACTTCAGGTTTACTGTATCCCTTGGACTTTCTTATTGACGATGAAACACAGAAATTGCATCGGAATTAAATACAAAATGCACATTGCCGACTTAAGTAACAGAAGAACAACTCTTCTTACTGACTATGTTTTGAACCATTCCTGTGACACTAGTTATAGATTCCGATGCTTCACTTCAGGTGTACTGCATCCCTTGGACCTTCTTGTTGACGATGAAACACTGAAATTGCATCGCAATTAAATACAAAGGCAGAATCCCGGCTTAAGTACACGAAGACTGACTCTTCCTACTGTCTATGTTTTGAACCATTCCTGAGACACTAGTAATTGATTCCGATGCTTCACTTCAGGTTCACAGTATCCCTCTGACCTTATTGACGAAGAAACACAGAAATTGCATCCGAGTTAAATAAAAAAGGCACAATACCGACTTATGTATAAGAAGACTGACTCTTCCTACGGTCTATGTTTTGAACCATTCCTGTGACCCTAGTTATAGATTCCGATGCTTCACTTCGGGTTTACGGTATCATTTGGACCTTGTTATTGACGATGAAACACAGAAATTAGATCGGAATTAAATACAAAAGGCACAATGCCGACTTAAGTACAAAAAGACTGACTCTTCTTACTGACAATGTTTAGAACCATTCCTGTGACACTAGTTATAGATTCCGATGCTTCACTTCAGGTTTACTGTATCCCTCTGACATTCTTATTGACGATGAAACACAGAAATTGCATCGGAATGACATAGAAAAGGCACAATGCCGACTCAAGTACAAGATGACTGACTCTTCTTACTGTCTATGTTTTGAACCATTCCTGTGACACTAGTTATAGATTCCGAACCTTGACTTCAGCTTTACTGTATCCCTTGGACCTTCTTATTGACGATGAAACACATAAATTTCATCGGAATTTAATACAAAAGGCACAATGCCGACTCAAGTAAAGGAAGACTGACTCTTCTTACTGTCTATGTTTTGAAACATTCCTGTGATACTAGTAATTGATTCCGATGCTTCACTTCAGATTTACTGTGTCCCTCTGACCATCTTATTGACGGTCAATCACAGAAATTGCATCGGAATTATGTTCAAAATGCACAATGCCGACTTAAGTACAAGAAGACTGACTCTTCTTACTGACAATGTTTTGTACCATTTCTGTGACACTAGTTATGGATTCCGATGCTTTACTTCAGGGTTACTGTATCCCTCTGACCTTCTTATTGACGATGAAACACAGAAATTGCATCGGAATTAAATACAAGAGGCACAATGCCGACTTAAGTACAAGAAGACTCACTCTTCTTACTGTCTATGTTTTAAACCATTCCTGTGACACTAGTTTTAGATTCCGATGCTTCACTTAAGGTTTACTGTATCCCTTGGACCTTCTTATTGACGATGAAACACAGAAATTGCATCGGAATTAAATACAAAATGAACAATGCCAACTTAAGTACAAGAAGACTGTATGTTCTTACTATCTATGTTTTGAATCATTCCTGTGAGACTAGTTATAGATTGCGATGCTTCACTCCAGGTTTACTGTATCCTTTGGACGTTCTTATTGACGATGAAACACAGAAATTGCATCGGAATTAAATACAAAAGGCACAAAGCCGACTTAAGTACATGAAGACTGACTCTTCTTACTGACTACGTTTTTAACCATTTCTGTGAGACTAGTTATAGATTCCAATGCTTCACTCCAGGTTTACTGTATCCCTTGGACCTTCTTATTGACGATGAATCAGAGAAATTGTATCGGAATTAAATATAAAAGGCACAATGCCGACTCAAGTAGAATAATACTGACTCTTCTTACTGTCTATGTTTTGAACCATTCCAGTGACACTAGTTACAGATTCCGATGCTTCACTTCAGGTTTACTTCATCCCTCTGACCTTCTTATTGACGATGAAACACAGAATTTGCATCGGAATTAAATACAAAAGCACAATGCCGACTTAAGTACAAGAAGACTGACTCTTCTTACTGACTACGTTTTTAACCATTTCTGTGAGACTAGTTATAGATTCCAATGCTTCACTCCAGGTTTACTGTATCCCTTGGACCTTCTTATTGACGATGAAACACAGAAATTGCATCGTAATTAAATACAAAAGGCCCAATGCCGACATAAGGGCAAGAAGACTGACTCCTCTTACTGACTATGTTTTGAAACATTCCTGTGACACTAGTTATAGATTCCGATGCTTCACTTCAGGTTTACTGTTTCCCTCTGACTTTCTTATTGACGATGAAACACAGAAATAGCACCGGAATTAAATACAAAATGCACAATGCCGACTTAAGTACATGAAGACCGACTCTTCTTACTGACTATGTTTTGAACCATTCGTGTGACACTAGTTATAGATTCCGATGCTTCACTTCAGGTTTACAGTATCCCTTGGACCTTCTTATTGACGATGAAACACAGAAATTGCATCGGAATTAAATACAAAAGGCACAAAGCCGACTTAAGTACTGTCTGTGCTTTGAACCATTCCTGTGCCAGTAGTTATAGATTCCGATGCTTCACTCCAGGTTTACTGTATCCCTCGGACCTTCTTATTGACGATGAAACACTGAAATTGCATCGGAATTAAATAGAAAAGGAACAATGCTGACTTAAGTACAAGAAGACTCACTCTTCTTACTGACTATGTTTTGAACCATTCCTGTGACACTAGTTATAGATTCCGATGCATCACTTCAGGTTTACTGTATCACTCTGACCTTCTTATTGACGATGAAACACAGAAATAGCATGGGAATTAAATACAAAATGCACAATGCCGACTTAAGTACAAGAAGACTGTATCTTCTAACTGTCTATGCTTTGAACCATTCCTGTGACACTAGTTATGGATTCCGATGCTTCACTCCAGGTTTACTGTATCTCTTAGACCTTCTTATTGACGATGAAACACAGAAATAGCATCGGAATTAAATACAAAAGGCACTATGCCGACTTAAGGACAAGAAGACTGACTCTTCTTTCTGACTGTGTTTTGAACCATTCCTGTGACACTAGTTATAGATTCCGATGCTTAACTTAAGGTTTACTGTATCCCTCTGACCTTCTTATTGACGATGAAACACAGAAATTGCACCGGAATTAAATACAAAAGGCACAATGCCGACTTAAGTACAAGAAGACTGATTCTTTTTACTGTCTTAGTTCTGAACCATTCCATTGACACTAGTTATAGATTCCGATGCTTCACTTCAGGTTTACTGTATCATTTGGACCTTCTTGTTGACGATGAAACACATAAATTACATCTGAATTAAGTACAAAAGGCACAATGCCGACTTAAGTACAAAAAGAATGACTCTTGTTACTGACTATGTTTTGAACCATTCCTGTGACACTAGTTATAGATTCCGATGCTTCACTTCAGGTGTGCTGTATCCCTCTGACCTTCTTATTGATGATGAAACACAGAAATTGCATCGGAATTAAATAGAAAAGGCACAATGCCGACTAGAGTACAAGAAGACTGACTCTTCTTACTGTCTATGTTTTGAACCATTCCTGTGACACTAGTTGTAGATTCCGATGCTTGACTTCAGGTTTACTGTATCCCTACGACCTTCTTATTGACGATGAAACACAGAAATTGCATCGGAATTTAATACAAAAGGCACAATGCCGACTCAAGTACAAGAAGAATGACTCTTCTTCCTGTCTATGTTTTGAACCATTCCTGTGATACTAGTAATTGATTCCGATGCTTCACTTCAGGTTTACTGTATCCCTCTGACCTTCTTATTGACGATGAAACACAGAAATTGCATCGGAATTAAATACAAAATGCACAATGCCGACTTAAGTACAAGAAGAATGACTCTTCTTACTGACTATGTTTTGTACCATTTCTGTGACACTAGTTATAGATTCCGATGCTTCACTTCTGGGTTACTGTATACCTCTGACCTTCTTATTGACGATGAAACACAGAAATTGCATCGGAATTAAATACAAGAGGCACAATGCCGACATGAGTACAAGAAGGCTGACTCCTCTTACTGTCTATGTTTTAAACCATTCCTGTAACACTAGTTATAGATTCCGATGCTTCACTTCAGGTTTACTGTATCACTTGGACCTTCTTATTGACGATGAAACACAGAAATTGCATCTTAATTAAATACAAAAGCCACAATGCCAACTTAAGTACAAGAAGACTGTATCTTTTTACTGTCTATGTTTTGAATCATTCCTGTGAGACTAGTTATAGATTCCGATGCTTCACTCCAGGTTTACTGTATCCCTTGGACCTTCTTATTGACGATGAAACACAGAAATTGCACAGGAATTAAATACAAAAGGCACAATGTCGACTTAAGTACATGAAGACCGACTCATCTTACTGACTATGTTTTTAACCATTCCTGTGACACTAGTTATAGATTCCGATGGTTTACTTCAGGTTTACTGTATCCCTTGGACCTTCTTATTGACGATGAAACAATGAAATTGCATCGGAATTAAATACAAAAGGCACAAAGCCGACTTAAGTACTGTCTGTGTTCTGAACAATTCCTGTGCCAGTACTTATAGATTCCGATGCTCCACTCCAGGTTTACTGTATCCCTCGGACCTTCTTATTGACGATGAAACACTGAAATTATTATCGGAATTAAATACAAAAGGCACAATGCCGACTTAAGTACATAAAGACTGACTCTTCTTACTGATTATGTTTTGAACCATTCCTCTGACACTAGTTATAGATTCCGATGCTTCACTTCAGGTTTACTGTATCCCTTGGACCTTCTTGTTGACGATGAAACACAGAAATTGCATCGGAATTATATACAAAAGGCACAATGCCGACTTAAGTACATGAAGACCGACTCTTCTTACTGACTATGTTTTGAACCATTCCTGTGACACTAGTTATAGATTCCGATGCTTCACTTCAGGTTTGCTGTATCCCTTGGACCTTCTTATTGACGACGAAACACAGAAATTGCATCGGAAATAAATACAAAAGGCACAAAGCCGACATAAGTACTGTCAGTGTTTTGAACCATTCCTGTGCCAGTAGTTATAGATTCCGATGCTTCACTCCAGGTTTACTGTAACCCTCTGACCTTATTGACGATGAAACACAGAAATTACATCGGAATTAAATACAAAAGGCACAATACCGTCTTAAGTACAAGATGATAGACTCTTCTTACTGTCTATGTTTTGATCCATTCCTGTGACACTAGTTATAGATTCCGATGCTTCACTTCAGGTTTACTGTCTCATTTGGACCTTCTTATTGACGATCAAACACAGGAATTACATCGGAATTAAATACAAAAGGCACAATGCCGACTTAAGTACAAGAGGACTGACTCTTCTTACTGACTATATTTTGAACTATTCCTGTGACAATAGTTATAGATTCCGATGTTTCACTTCAGGTTTACTGTATCCCTCTGACCTTGTTATTGACGATGAAACACAGATATTGCATCGGAATTAAATAGAAAAATCACAATGCCGACTTAAGTACAAGAATACTGACTCTTCTTACTGTCTATGTTTTGAACCATTCCAGTGACACTAGTTATAGATTCCGATGCTTGACTTCACGTTTACTGTATCCCTTGGACCTTCTTATAGACGATGAAACACAGAAATTCCATTGGAATTTAAAACAAACGGCACAATGCCGACTCAAGTCCAAGATGACTGACTCATCTTACTGTCTATGCTTTAAACCATTCCAGTGACACTAGTTACAGATTCCGATGCTTCACTTCAGGTTTACTGTATCCCTCTGACCTTCTTATTGACGGCGAAACACAGAATTTGCATCGGAATTAAATACAAAAGGCACAATGCCGACTTTAGTACAAGAAGACTGACTCTTCTTACTGACTACGTTTTGAACCATTTCTGTGAGACTAGTTTTAGATTCCGATGCTTCACTCCAGGTTTACTGTATCCCTTGGACCTTGTCATTGACGATGAAACACAGAAATTGCATCGGAATTAAATACAAAAGGCACAACGCCGATTTAAGTACAAGAACACTGTATCTTCTTACTGTTTATGTTTTGAACCATTCCTGTGACACTAGTTACAGATTCCGACACTTCACTTCAGGTTTACTGTATCCCTTGGACCTTCTTATTGACGATGAAACAATGAAATTGCATCGGAATTAAATACAAAAGGCACAAAGCCGACTTAAGTACTGTCTGTGTTTTGAACTATTCCTGTGCCAGTAGTTATAGATTCCGATGCTTCACTCCAGGTTTACTGTATCCCTCGGACCTTCTTATTGACGATGATACACTGAAATTGCATCGGAATTAAATACAAAAGGCACAATGCCGACTTAAGTACATAAAGACTGACTCTTCTTACTGACTATGTTTTGAACCATTCCTGTGACACCAGTTATAGATTCCGATGCTTCACTTCAGGTTAACTGTATCCCTCTGGCCTTCTTATTGACGATGAAACACAGAAATTGCACCAGAATTAAATACAAAAGGCACAATGCCGACTTAAGTACAAGAAGACTGATTCTTCTTAGTGTCTATGTTTTGAACCATTCCTGTGACACCAGTTATAGATTCCGATGCTTCACTTCAGGTTTACTGTATCCCTCTGACCTTCTTATTGACGAAGAAACACTGAAATTGCATCGGAATTTAATAGAAAGGGCACAATGCCGACTTAAGGACACGAAGACTGACTCTTCCTACTGTCTATGATTTGAACCATTCCTGTGACACTAGTTATAGAATCCGATGCTTCACTTCAGGTTTACTGTATCCCTCTGACCTTATTGACGATGAAACACAGAAATCCCATCGGAATTAAATACTAAAGGCACAATACCGACTTAAATACAAGAGGATAGACTCTTCTTACTGTCTATGTTTTGATCCATTCCTGTGACACTATTTTTAGATTCTGATGCTTCACTTCAGGTTTACTGTATCATTTGGACCTTCTTATTGACGATGAAACACAGAAATTACATCGGAATTAAATACAAAAGGCACAATGCCGACTTAAGTACAAGAAGACTGACTTTTCTTACTGACTATGTTTTGAACCATTTCTGTGAGACAAGTTATAGATTCCGATGCTTCACTCCAGGTTTACTGTATCCCTTGGACCTTCTTATTGACGATGAAACACAGAAATTGCATCGGAATTAAATACAAAAGGCACAATGCCGACTTAAGGACAAGAAGACTGACTCTTCTTACTGACTATGTTTTTAAATATTCCTGTGACACTAGTTATAGATTCCGATGCTTCACTTCAGGTTTACTGTATCCCTCTGACCTTCTTATTGACGATGAAACACAGAAATAGCACCAGAATTAAATACAAATGGCACAATGCCGACTTAAGTACATGAAGACCGACTCATCTTACTGACTATGTTTTGAACCATTCCTGTGACACTAGTTATAGATTCTGATGCTCCACTTCAGGTTTACTGTATCCCTTGGACATTCTTATTGACGATGAAACACAGAAATTGCCTCGGAATTAAATACAAACGACACAATGCCGACTTAAGTACATGAAGACTGTATCTTATTACTGTTTATGTTTTGAACCATTCCTGTGACACTAGTTACAGATTCCGATGCTCCACTTCAGGTTTACTGTATCCCTCTGACCATCTTATTGACGATGAAACACAGAAATTGCATCGGAATTAAATACAAAAGGCACAATGCCGACTTAAGTACAAGATGACTGACTCTTCTTACTGACTTTGTTTTGAACCATTATTGTGACACTAGTTATAGATTCCGATGCATCAATTCAGGTTTACTGTATCCCTCTGACCTTCGTATTGACGATGAAACACAGAAATAGCATGGGAATTAAATACAAAAGGCACAATGCCGACTTAAGTACAAGAAGACTGTATCTTCTAACTGTCTATGCTTTGAACCATTCCTGTGACACTAGTTATAGATTCCGATGCTTCACTCTAGGTTTACTGTATCCCTTGGACCTTCTAATTGACGATGAAACACAGAAATAGCATCGGAAGTAAATACAAAAGGCACAATGCCGACTTAAGGACAAGAAGACTGACTCTTCTTTCTGACTATATTTTGAACCATTCCTGTGACACCAGTTATGGATTCCGATGCTTCACTTCAGGTTTACTGTATCCCTCTGGCCTTCTTATTGACGATGAAACACAGAAATTGCACCAGAATTAAATACAAAAGGCACAATGCCGACTTAAGTACAAGAAGACTGATTCTTCTTACTGTCCATGTTTTGAACCATTCCTGTGACACCAGTTATAGATTCCGATGCTTCACTTCAGGTTTACTGTATCCCTCTGACCTTCTTATTGACGAAGAAACACTGAAATTGCATCGGAATTAAATAGATAGGGCACAATGCCGAATTAAGGACACGAAGACTGACTCTTCCTACTGTCTATGATTTGAACCATTCCTGTGACACTAGTTATAGAATCCGATGCTTCACTTCAGGTTTACTGTATCCCTCTGACCTTATTGACGAAGAAACACAGAAATTCCATCGGAATTAAATACAAAAGGCACAATACCGACTTAAATACAAGAGGATAGAGTCTTCTTACTGTCTATGTTTCGATCCATTCCTGTGACCCTATTTTTAGATTCCGATGCTTCACTTCTGGTTTACTGTATCCCTCTGGCCTTCTTATTGACGATGAAACACAGAAATTGCACCAGAATTAAATACAAAAGGCACAATGCCGACTTAAGTACAGGAAGACTGATTCTTCTTACTGTCTATGTTTTGAACCATTCCTGTGACACCAGTTATAGATTCCGATGCTTCCCTCCAGGTTTACTGTATCCCTCTGACCGTCTTATTGACGAAGAAACACTGAAATTGCATCGGAATTAAATAGAAAGGGCACAATGCCGACTTAAGGACACGAAGACTGACTCTTCCTACTGTCTATGATTTGAACCATTCCTTTGACACTAGTTATAGAATCCGATGCTTCACTTCAGGTTTACTGTATCCCTCTGACCTTATTGACGATGAAACACAGAAATTCCATCGGAATTAAATACAAAAGGCACAATACCGACTTAAATACAAGAGGATAGACTCTTCTTACTGTCTATGTTTTGATCCATTCCTGTGACACTAGTTTTAGATTCTGATGCTTCACTTCAGGTTTACTGTATCATTTGGACCTTCTTATTGACGATGAAACACAGAAATTACATCGGAATTAAATACAAAAGGCACAATGCCGACTTAAGTACAATAAGACTGACTCTTCTTACTGACCATGGTTTGAACCATTTCTGTGAGACAAGTTATAGATTCCGATGCTTCCCTCCAGGTTTACTGTATCCCTTGGACCTTCTTATTGACGATGAAACACAGAAATTGCATCGGAATTAAATACAAAAAGCACAATGCCGACTTAAGGACAAGAAGACTGACTCTTCTTACTGACTATGTTTTTAAACATTCCTGTGACACTAGTTATAGATTCCGATGCTTCACTTCAGGTTTACTGTATCCCTGTGACCTTCTTATTGACGATGAAACACAGAAATAGCACCAGAATTAAATACAAATGGCACAATGCCGACTTAAGTACATGAAGACCGACTCATCTTACTGACTATGTTTTGAACCATTCCTGTGACACTAGTTATAGATTCTGATGCTTCACTTCAGGTTTACTGTATCCCTTGGACATTCTTATTGACGATGAAACACAGAAATTGCCTCGGAATTAAATACAAACGACACAATGCCGACTTAAATACATGAAGACTGTATCTTATTACTGTTTATGTTTTGAACCATTCCTGTGACACTAGTTACAGATTCCGATGCTCCACTTCAGGTTTACTGTATCCCTCTGACCTTCTTATTGACGATGGAACACAGAAATTGCATCGGAATTAAATACAAAAGGCACAATGACGACTTAAGTACAAGATGACTGACTCTTCTTACTGACTATGCTTAGAACCATTATTGTGACACTAGTTATAGATTCCGATGCATCAATTCAGGTTTACTGTATCCCTCTGACCTTCGTATTGACGATGAAACGCAGAAATAGAATGGGAATTAAATACAAAAGGCACAATGCCGACTTAAGTACAAGAAACTGTATCTTCTAACTGTCTATGCTTTGAACCATTCCTGTGACACTAGTTATAGATTCCGATGCTTCACTCTAAGTTTACTGTATCCCTTGGACCTTCTTATTGACGATGAAACACAGAAATTGCATCGGAATTAAATACAAAAGGCACAATGCCGACTTAAGGACAAGAAGACTGACTCTTCTTACTGACTATGTTTTTAAACATTCCTGTGACACTAGTTACAGATTCCGATGCTTCACTTCAGGTTTACTGTATCCCTCTGACCTTCTTATTGACGATGAAACACAGAAATTGCATCGGAATTAAATACAAAAGGCACAATGCAGACTTAAGTACAAGAAGACCGACTCTTATTACTCTCTATGTTTTGAACCATTCCTGTGACACTAGTTATAGATTCCGATGCTTCACTTCAGGTTTACTGTATCCCGAGGACCTTCTTATTGAGGACGAAACACAGAAATTGCATCGGAATTAAATAGAAAATTCACAATCCCGACTTAAGTACAAGAAGACTGACTGTTCCTACTGTCTATGTTTTGAACCATTCCTGTGACACTAGTTATAGATTCCGATGCTTCACTTCAGTTTTACTGTATCCCTCTGACCTTCTTAATGACGATGAAACACAGAAAATGCATCAGAATTAAATACAAAAGGCACAATGCCGACATAAGTACAAGAAGACTGACTCTTCTTACTATCTATGATTTGAACCATTCCTGTGACACTAGTTATAGATTCTGATGCTTCACTTCAGGTGTACTGTATCCCTCTGACATTCTTATTGACAATTAAACACAGACATTGCATCGGAATTAAATAAACAAGGCACAATGCCGACTTAAGTACAAGAAGACTGATTCTTCCTACAGTCTAAATTTTGAACCATTCCAGTGACACTAGTTACAGATTTCGATGCTTCACTTCAGGTTTACTGTATCCCTCTGACCTTCTCATTGACGATGAAGCACAGAAATTGCATTGGAAGTAAATTGAAAAAGCATAATGCCGACTTAAGTACAAGAAGACTGACTCTTCTTACTGACTATGTTTGAACCATTCCTGTGACACTAGTTATAGATTCCGATGCTTCACTTGAGATTTACTGTATCCCTTGGGCCTTCTGATTGAAGTTGATACACAAAAATTGCATCGGAATTAGATACAAAACGCACAATGCTGACTTAAGTAGATGTAGACTGACTCTTCCTACTGTCTATGTTTTGAACCATTCCTGTGACACTAGTTATAAATTCCGATGATTCACTTCAGGTTTACTGTATCCCTCTGACCGTCTTATTTACGATGAAACACAGAATTTGCATCGGAATTAAATAGAAAATCCACAATGCCGACTTAAGTACAAGAAGAATGACTCTTCCTACTGTCTTTGCTTTGAACCATTCCTGTGACACTAGTTATAGATTCCGATGCTTCACTTCAGGTTTACTGTATCCCTCTGACCTTCTTATTGACGATGAAACACAGAAATTGCATGGGAATTAAATACAAAAGGCACAATGCCCACTCAACTGGAAGAAGACGGACTCTTCCTACTGTCTATGCTTTGAACGATTCCTGTGATACTAGTTATACATTCCCATGCTTCAGTTCAAGTTTACTGTATCCCTCTGACCTTCTTATTGACGATGAAACACAGAAATTGCATCGGAATTAAATAGAAAAGGCACAATGCCGACTTAAGTACAAGAAGACTGACTCTTCTTACTGACTATGTTTTGAACCATTTCTGTGACACTAGTTATAGAATCCGATGCTTCACTTCAGGTTTACTGTATCCCATGGACCTTCTTATTGACGATGAAACACAGAAATTGCATCGGAATTTAATAAAAAGGCACAATGCCGAATTCAGTACAAGAAGACTGACTATTCTTACTGACTATGTTTTGAACCATTCCTGTGACACTAGTTATACATTCCGATGCTTACTTCTGGTTTACTGTATCCCTCTGACCTTCTTATTGACGATGAAACACAGAAATTGCATCGGAATTCAATAGAAAAGGCACAATGCCCACTTAAGTACAAGAAGACTGACTCTTCCTACTCTCTATGTTTTAAACCATTCCTGTGACACTAGTTACAGATTCCGATGCTACACTTCAGGTTTACTGTATCCCTCTGACCTTCTTATTGACTATGAAACACAGAAATTGCATCGGAATTAATTAGAAAAGGAAAAATGCCGACTTAAGTACAAGAAGACTGACTCTTCTTACTGTCTATGATTAGAACCATTCCTGTGACACTAGTTATAGATTCGGATGCTTCACTTCAGGTTTACTGTATCCCTCGGACCTTCTTATTGACGATGAAACTCAGATATTGCATCGGAATTGGATACAAAAAGCACAATGCCGATTTAAGTACAAGAGGACTGACTCTTCTTACTGTCTATGTTGTGACACATTCCGGTGACACTAGTTATAGATTTTGATGATTCACTTCAGGTTTACTGTATCCCTTGGACCTTCTTATTGACGACGAATTCCAGAAATTGCATGGGAATTTAATAGTAAAGGCACAATGCCAACTAAAGTACAAGAAGACTGACCCTTCCTATTGTCTATGTTTTGAACCATTCCTGTGACACTAGTTATAGATTCCGATGCTCCACTTCAGGTGTACTGCATCCCTTGGACCTTCTTATTTACGATGGAGCAAAGAAATTTCATCGGAATTAAATAGAAAAGGCATAATGCCGACTTAAGTACAAAAAGACTGACTCTTCTTACTGACTATGTTTTGAACCATTTCTGTGACACTAATTATGGATTCCGATGCTTCACTTCAGGTTTACTGTATCCCTTGGACCTTCTTATCGACGACGAAACACAGAAATTGCATCCGAATTAAATAAAAAGGCACAATGCCGAATTAAGTACAAGAAGACTGACTCTTCTTACTGACTATGTTTTGAACCATTCCTGTGACACTAGTTATAGATTCCGATGCTTCACTTCAGGTTTTCTGTATCCCTCTGACCTTCTCATTGACGATGAAACATAGAAATTGCATCGGAATTAGATACAAAATGCACAATGCCGACTTCAGTAGATAAGGTCTGACTCTTCTTACTGTCTATATTATGAAACATTCCTGTGATACTAGTTATAGATTCTGATGCTTCACTTCATGTTAACTGAATCCCTTGGACCTTCTTATTGACGACGAAACACAGAAATTGCATCGGAATTAAATAGAAAAGGCACAATGCCGAGTAAAGTACAAGAAGACTGACCCATCCTATTGTCTATGTTTTGAATTATTCCTGTAACACTAGTTATAGATTCCGATGCTTCACTTCAGGTTTACTGTATCCCTCTGACCTTCGTATTGACCATGTAACACAGAAATTGCATCGGAATTAATTAGAAAAGGCACAATGCCGACTTAAGTTCCCGAAGACCGACTCTTCTTACTGTCTATGTTTTGAACCATTTACGTGACACTAGTTATAGATTCCGATGCTTCACTTCAGGTTTACTGTATCCCTCTGACCTTCCGATTGAAGATGAAACACAGAAATTGCATCGGAATTAATTAGAAATGGCACAATGCTGACTTAACTACAAGAATACTGACTCTTCTTACTGTCTATGTTATGAACAACTCCTGTGACACTAGTTATGGATTCCGATGCTTCACTTCAGGTTTACTGTATCCCATGGACCTCCTTTTTGACGATGAAACACAGAAATTGCATCGGAATTAAATACAAAAGGCACAATGCCGACTTAAGTACAAGAAGAATGTCTCTTCGTACTGTCTATGTTTTGAACCATTCCTGTGACACTAGTTGTAGATACCGATGCTTCACTTCAGGTTTACTGTATCCCTCTGACCTTCTTATTGACGATGAAACACAGAAATTGCATCGGAATTAAATACAAAATGAACAATGCCGACTTAAGTACAAGAAGACTGTCTCTTATTACTGTCTATGTTTTAAACCATTCCTGTGACACTAGTTATAGATTCCGATGCTTCACTTCAGGTTTACTGTATCCCTTGGACCTTATTATTGACGATGAGACACAGAAATTGCATCGGAATTAAATACAAAAGGCACAATGCCGACTTATATACTAGAAGACTGACTCATCTTACTGTCTATGTTTTGAACCATTCCTGTGACACTAGTTATTGATTCCGATGCTTCAGGTTTACTGTATTCGTTGGACCTTCTTATTGACGACGAAACACAGAAATTGCAACGGAACTAAATAGAAAAGGCACAATGCCGACGTAAGTACAAGAGAACTGACTCTTCTTACTGTCTACGTTTTGAAACATTCCTGTGACACTACTTATAGATTCCGATACCTCACTTCAGGTTTACTGTATCATTTGGACCTTCTTCTTGACGATGAAACACAGAAATTGCATCGGAATTAAATACAAAAAGCACAATGCGGACTTAAGTACAAGAAGACTGACTCTTTCTACTGTCTATGTTTTGAAACATTCCTGTGACACTAGTTATAAATTCCGATACTTCACTTCAGGTTTACTGTATCCATATGACCTTCTTATTGACGATGAAACACAGAAATTGCATCAGAATTAAATAGAAAAGGCACAATGCCGACTTACGTACAAGAAGACTGACTCTTCCTACTGTCTATGTTTTGAATCATTCCTGTGACACTAGTTATACATTCTGATGCTTCACTTCAGGTTTACTGTATCCCTCTGACCTTATTATTGATGATGAAACACAGTAATTGCATCGGAAATAAATACAAATGGCACAATGCCGACTCAACTAGAAGAAGACGGACTCTTCCTACAGTCTATGCTTTGAACGATTCCTGTGACACTAGTTATACATTCCGATGCTTCTCTTCAGGTTTACTGTATCCCTCTGATATTCTTATTGACGATGAAACACAGAAATGACATCGGAATTAAATACAAAAAGCACAATTCCGACTTAAGTTCAAGAGGACTGACTCTTCTTACTGTCTATGCCTTGAAACATTCCTGTGACACAAGTTATAGATTCCGATGCCTCACTGCAGGTTTACTGTATCCCTTGGACGTTCTTATTGACGATGAAACACGGAAATTGCATCGGAATGAAATAGAAAAGGCACAATGCCGACTTAAGTACAAGATGACTGACCCTTCCTATTGTCTATGTTTTGAACCATTCCTGTGACACTAGTTATAGATTCCAATGCTTCACATCAGGTTTACTGTATCCCTCTGTCCTTCTTATTGAAGAGGAAACACAGAAATCGCATCGGAATTAAATACAAAAGGCACAATGCCGACTTAGGTACAAGAAGACTGACCCTTCTTACTGTCTATGTTTTGAACCATTCCTCTGACACTAGTTATAGATTCCGATGCTTCACTTCAGGTTTACAGTATCCCTTGGACCTTCTTATTGACGACGAAACACAGAAACTGCATCGGAATTAAATAGAAATGGTACAATGCCGACTTAAGTACAAGAAGATTGACTCATCCTACTGTCTATGTTTTGAACCATTCCTGTGACACTAGTTATAGATTACGATGCTTGACTTCTGGATTACTGTAGCCCTCTGACCTTCTTGTTGACGATGAAACACAGAAAATGCATCGGAATTAGATACAAAAAGCACAATGCCGACTTAAGTACAAGAGGACTGACTCTTCTTACTGTCTATGTTTTGAAACATTCCTGTGACACTTGTTATAGATTCCGATGTTTCACTTCAGGTTTACTGTATCCCTTGGACCTTATTATTGACGACGAAACACAGAAATTGCATCGGAATTAAAAACAAAAGGCACAATGCCGACTTAAGTACAAGATAAATGACTCTTCCTAATGTCTATGTCTTGAACCATTCTTGTGACACTAGTTATAGATTCCGATGCTTCACTTCAGGTTTACTGTATCCCTCTGACCTTCCTATTGAAGATGAAGCAAAGAAATTTCATGGGAATTAAATACAGATGGCACAATGCCGACTTAAGTACAAGAAGACTGACTCTTCTTACTGTCTATGTTTGAACAACTCCTTTGACACTAGTTATGGATTCCGATCCTTCACTTCAGGTTTACTGTATCCCTTGGACCTTCTTATTGACGAAGAAACACAGATATTGCATCGGAATTAAATAACAAGGCACAATGCCGAATTAAGAACAATAAGACTGACTCTTCTTACTGACTATGTTTTGAACCTTTCCTGTGTCACAAGTTATAGATTCTGATGCCTCACTTCAAGTTTACTGTATCCCTTGGACCTTCTTATAGACGACGGAACACAGAAATTGCATCGGAATTAAATAGAAAAGGCACAATGCCGACTTAAGTACAAGAAGAATGACTCTTCCTACTGTCTATGATTTGAACCATTCCTGTGACACTAGTTATACATTCCGATGCTTCACTTCAGGTTTACTGTACCCCTCTGACCTTGTTATTGATGATGAAACACTGAAATTGCATCGCAAATAAGTACAAAAGGCACAATGCCGACTCAAGTACAAGAAGACTGACTCTTCCAACTGTCTATGCTTTAAACCATTCCCGTGACACTAGTTACACATACCGATGCTTCACTTCAGGTTTACTGTATCCCTTGGACCTTCTTATTGACGATGAAACACAGAAATTGCATCGGAATTAAATAGAAAAGGCACAATGCCGACTTAAGTACAAGAGGACTGACTCTTCTTACTGTCTATGTTTGAACCATTTCTGTGACACTAGATATAGATTCCGATGCTTCACTGCAGGTTTACTGTATCCCTCTTACCTTCCTATTGAAGATGAAACACGGAAATTGCATCGGAATTAAATACAAAAGGCACAATGCCGACTTAAGTACAAGAAGACTGACTCTTCTTACTGTCTATGTTTGAACAATTCCTGTGACACTAGTTATACATTCCGATGCTTCACTTCAGGTTTACTGTATCACTCTGACCTTCCTATTGAAGATGAAACACAGAAATTGCGTCAGAATTAAATATAAATGCCACAATGCCGTCTTAGGTACAAGAAGACTGACTCTTCTCACTGTCTATGTTTTGAACCAATCCTCTGACACTAGTTATAGATTCCGATGCTTCACTTCAGGTTTACAGTATCTCTTGGACCTTCTTATTGACGACGAAACACGGAAATTGCATCGGAATTAAATAGAAATGGTACAATGCCGACTTAAGTACAAGAAGACTGAGTCATCATACTGTCTATGTTTTGAAACATTCCTGTGACACTAGTTGTAGATTCCGATGCTTCACTTCAGGTTTACTGTATCCCTCTGACCTTCTTACTGACGATGAACCACAGAAATTGCATCGGAATTAAATACAAAAGGCACAATGCCGACTTAGGTACAAGAAGACTGACTCTTCTTACTGTCTATGTTTTGAACCATTCCTCTGACACTAGTTATAGATTCCGATGCTTCACTTCATGTTTACAGTATCCCTTGGACCTTCTTATTGACGACGAAACACAGAAATTGCATCGGAATTAAATAGAAATGGTACAATGCCGACTTAAGTACAAGAAGACTGACTCATCATACTGTCTATGTTTTGAACCATTCCTGTGACACTAGTTGTAGATTCCGATGCTTCACTTCAGGTTTTCTGTATCCCTCTGACCTTCTTATTGACGATGAACCACAGAAATTGCATCGGAATTAAATACAAAAGGCACAATGCCGACTTAAGTACAAGATGAATGACTCTTCCTAATGTCTATGTTTTGAACCATTCCTGTGACATTAGTTATAGATTCCGATGCTTCACTTTAGATTTACTGAATCTCCTGACCTTCCTATAGAAGATGAAACACAGAAATTGCATCGGAATTAAATACAAAAGGCCCAATGCCGACTTAAGTACAAGAAGAGTGACTCTTCCTACTGTCTATGTTTTGACCATTCCTCTGACACTAGTTATAGATTCCGATGCTTCACTTCAGGTTTACTGTAGCCCTCTGACATTCTTATTGACGATGAAACACAGAAATTGCATCGGAATTAAATACAAAAGGCACAATGCCGACATAAGTACAAGAAGACTGACTATTATTACTCTCTATGTTTTGTACCATTCCTGTGACACTAGTTGTAGATTCCGATGCTTCACGTCAGGTATACTGTATCCCTTGGACCTTCTTATTGACGATGAAACACAGAAATTGCATCGGAATTAAATACGAAAGGCACAATGCCGACTTAGGTACAAGATGCCTGACTCTTCTTACAGTCTATGTTTTGAACCATTCCTCTGACACTAGTTATAAATTCCGATGCTTCACTTCAGGTTTATTGTATCCCTCTGACCGTCTTATTGACGATGAACCACAGAAATGGCATCGGAATTAAGTAGAAAAGGCACAATGCCGACATAAGTACTAGAAGACTGACTCTTCTTACTGTCTATGTTATGAACCATTCCTGTGACACTAGTTATAGTTTCGAAGCTTCACTTCAGGTTTACTGTATCCCTCTGACCTTCCTATTGAAGATGAAACAAAGAAATTTCATGGGAGTTAATTACAGAAGGCACAATGCCGACTTCAGTACTAGAATACTGACTCTTCTTACTGTCTATGTTTGAACAATTCCTGTGACACTAGTTATAGATTCCGATGCTTAACTTCAGGTTTACTGTATCCCTCTGACCTTCTTATTGACAATGAAACACTGAAATTGCATCGGAAATAAATACAGAAGGCACAATGCCGACTCAACTAGAAGAAGACGGACTCTTCCTACTGTCTATGTTTTGAACGATTCCTGTGGCACTAGTTATACATTCCGATGCCTCACTTCAGGTTTACTGTATCCCTCTGACCTTCTTATTGACGATGAAACACAGAAATTGCATCGGAATTTATTAGAAAAGGCACAATACCGACTTAAGTACAAGAAGACTGACTCTTCTTACTGACTATGTTTTGAACCATTTCTGTGTCACTAGTTATAGATTCCGATACTTCACTTCAGGTTTACTGTATCCCTTGGACCTTCTTATTGACGATGAAATACAGAAATTGCATCGGAATTAAATGAAAAGGCACAATGCCGAATTAAGTACAAGAAGACTCACTCTTCTTACTGACTATGTTTTGAACCATTCCTGTGACACTAGTTATAGATCCCGATGCTTCACTTTAGGTTTACTGTATCCCTCTGATATTCTTATTGACGATGAAACACAGAAATTACATCGGAATTAAATACAAAAAGCCCAATTCCGACTTAAGTACAAGAGGACTGACTCTTCTTACTGTCTATGCCTTGAAACATTCCTGTGACACTAGTTATAGATTCCGATGCCTCACTGCAGGTTTACTGTATCCCTTGGACCTTCTTATTGACGACGAAACACGGAAATTGCATCGGAATCAAATAGAAAAGGCACAATGCCGACTTAAGTACAAGATGACTGACCCTTCCTATTGTCTATGTTTTGAACCATTCCTGTGACACTAGTTATAGATTCCAATGCTTCACATCAGGTTTACTGTATCCCTCTGTCCTTCTTATTGAAGATGAAACACAGAAATTGCATCGGAATTAAATACAAAAGGCACAATGCCGACTTAGGTACAAGAAGACTGACCCATCTTACTGTCTATGTTATGAACCATTCCTCTGACACTAGTTATAGATTCCGATGCTTCACTTCAGGTTTACAGTATCCCTTGGACCTTCTTATTGACGACGAAACACAGAATCTGCATCGGAATTAAATAGAAATGGTACAATGCCGACTTAAGTACAAGAAGATTGACTCATCCTACTGTCTATGTTTTGAACCATTCCTGTGACACTAGTTATAGATTCCGATGCTTGACTTCAGGATTACTGTAGCCCTCTGACCTTCTTATTGACGATGAAACACAGAAAATGCATCGGAATTAGATACAAAAAGCACAATGCCGACTTAAGTGTAAGAGGACTGACTCTTCTTACTGTCTATGTTTTGAAACATTCCTGTGACACTTGTTATAGATTCCGATGTTTCACTTCTGGTTTACTGTATCCCTTGGACCCTATTATTGACGACGAAACACAGAAATTGCATCGGAATTAAAAACAAAAGGCACATTGCCGACTTAAGTACAAGGTAAATGACTATTCCTAATGTCTATGTCTTGAACCATTCCTGTGACACTAGTTATAGATTCCGATGCTTCACTTCAGGTTTACTGTATCCCTCTGAGCTTCCTATTGAAGATGAAGCACAGAAATTTCATGGGAATTAAATACAGAAGGCACAATGCCGACTTAAGTACAAGAAGACTGACTATTCTTACTGTCTATGTTTGAACAACTCCTTTGACACTAGTTATAGATTCCGATCCTTCACTTCAGGTTTACTGTATCCCTTGGACCTTCTTATTGACGAAGAAACACAGATATTGCATCGGAATTAAATTACAAGGCACAATGCCGAATTAATAACAAGAAGACTGACTCTTATTACTGACTATGTTTGAACCATTCCTGTGTAACTAGTACTAGAAACAGATGCTTCACTTCAGGTTTACTGTATCCCTCTGATCTTCTTATTGACGATGAAACACAGAAATTGCATCGGAATTAAATACAAAAAGCTCAATTCCGACTGAAGTACAAGAGGATTGACTCTTCTTACTGTCTATGACTTGAAACATTCCTGTGACACAAGTTATAGATTCTGATGCCTCACTTCAAGTTTACTGTATCCCTTGGACCTTCTTATTGACGACGAAACACAGAAATTGCATCGGAATTAAATGGAAAAGGCACAATGCCGACTTAAGTACAAGAAGAATTACTCTTCCTACTGTCTATGTTTTGAACCATTCCTGTGACACTAGTTATAGATTCCAACGCTTCACTTCAGGTTTAGTGTACCCCTCTGACCTTGTTATTGATGATGAAACACTGAAATTGCATCGCAAATAAATACAAAAGGCACAATGCCGACTCAAGTACAAGAAGACTGACTCTTCCAACTGTCTATGCTTTGAACCATTCCCGTGACACTAGTTACACATTCCGATGCTTCACTTCAGGTTTACTGTATTCCTTGGACCTTCTTATTGACGATGAAACACAGAAATTGCATCGGAATTAAATAGAAAAGGCATAATGCCGACTTAAGTACAAGAGGACTGACTCTTCTTACTGTCTATGTTTGAACCATTTCTGTGACACTAGATATAGATTCCGATGCTTCACTGCAGGTTTACTGTATCCCTCTTACCTTCCTATTGAAGATGAAACACGGAAATTGCATCGGAATTAAATACAAAAGGCACAATGCCGACTTAAGTACAAGAAGACTGACTCTTCTTACTGTCTATGTTTGAACAATTCCTGTGACACTAGTTATACATTCCGATGCTTCACTTCAGGTTCACTGTATCCCTCTGACCTTCCTATTGAAGATGAAACACGGAAATTGCATCGGAATTAAATACAAAAGGCACAATGCCGACTTAAGTACAAGAAGACTGACTCTTCTTACTGTCTATGTTTTGAACCATTTCTGTGACTCTAGTTATACTTTCCGATGCTTCACTTCAGGTTTACTGTATCCCTTGGACCTTCTTATTGACGATGAAACACAGAAATTGCATCGGAAATTAATACAAAAGCCACAATGCCGACTTAGGTACAAGAAGACTGACTCTTCTTACTGTCTATGTTTTGAACCATTCCTCTGACACTAGTTATAGATTCCGATGCTTCACTTCAGGTTTACTGTATCCCTCTGACCTTCCTATTGAAGATGAAACACAGAAATTGCATCAGAATTAAATATAAAAGGCACAATGCCGACTTAAGTACAAGAAGACTGGCTCTTCTTACTGTCTATGTTTTGAACCATTTCTGTGACTCTAGTTATACTTTCCGATGCTTCACTTCAGGTTTACTGTATCCCTTGGACCTTCTTATTGACGACGAAACACAGAAATTGCATCGGAATTAAATTGAAATGGTACAATGCCGACCTAAGTACAAGAAGACTGACTCATCATACTGTCCATGTTTTGAACCATTCCTGTGACACTAGTTGTAGATTCCGATGGTTCACTTCAGGTTTACTGTATCCCTCTGACCTTCTTATTGACGATGAACCACAGAAATTGCATCGGAATTAAATACAAAAGGCACAATGCCGACTTAGGTACAAGAAGACTGACTCTTCTTACTGTCTATGTTTTGAACCATTCCTCTGACACTAGTTATAGATTCCGATGCTTCACTTCAGGTTTACAGTATCCCTTGGACCTTCTTATTGACGACGAAACACAGAAATTGCATCGGAATTAAATAGAAATGGTACAATGCCGACTTAAGTACAAGAAGACTGACTCATCATACTGTCTATGTTTTGAACCATTCCTGTGACACTAGTTGTAGATTCCGATGCTTCACTTCAGGTTTACTGTATCCCTCTGACCTTCTTATTGACGATGAACCACAGAAATTGCATCGGAATTAAATACAAAAGGCACAATGCCGACTTAAGTACAAGATGAATGACTCTTCCTACTGTCTATGTTTTGAACCATTCCTGTGACATTAGTTATAGATTCCGATGCTTCACTTTAGATTTACTGTATCTCCTGACCTTCCTATTGAAGATGAAACACAGAAATTGCATCGGAATTAAATACAAAAGGCCCAATGCCGACTTAAGTACAAGAAGAGTGACTCTTCCTACTGTCTATGTTTTGAACCATTCCTCTGACACTAGTTATAGATTCCGATGCTTCACTTCAGGTTTACTGTAGCCCTCTGACATTCTTATTGACGATGAACCACAGAAATTGCATCGGAATTAAATACAAAAGGCACAATGCCGACTTAAGTACAAGAAAACTGACTATTATTACTCTCTATGTTTTGTACCATTCCTGTGCCACTAGTTGTAGATTCCGATGCTTCACGTCAGGTATACTGTATCCCTTGGACGTTCTTATTGACGATGAAACACAGAAATTGCATCGGAATTAAATACGAAAGCACAATGCCGACTTAGGTACAAGATGCCTGACTCTTCTTACAGTCTATGTTTTGAGCCATTCCTCTGACACTAGTTATAAATTCCGATGATTCACATCAGGTTTACTGTATCCCTCTGACCGTCTTATTGACGATGAACCACAGAAATGGCATCGGAATTAAGTAGAAAAGGCACAATGCCGACATTAGTACTAGAAGACTGACTCTTCTTACTGTCTATGTTTTGAACCATTCCTGTGACACTAGTTATAGTTTCCGAAGCTTCACTTCAGGTTTACTGTATTCCTCTGACCTTCCTATTGAAGATGAAACAAAGAAATTTCATGGGAGTTAATTACAGAAGGCACAATGCCGACTTAAGTACAAGAAGACTGACTCTTCCTACTGTCTAGGTTTGAACAACTCCTGTGGCACTAGTTACAGATTCCGATGATTCACTTCAGGTTTACTGTATCCCTTGAACCTTCTTTTTGACGATGAACCACAGAAATTGCATCGGAATTAAATACAAAAGGCACAATGCCGACTTAAGTACAAGAAGAATGACTCATCCTACTGTCTATGTTTTGAACCACTCCTGTGGCACTAGTTATAGATTCCGATCCTTCACTTCAGGTTTACTGTATCCCTCTGACCTTCCTATTGAAGATGAAACACAGTAATAGCACCGGAATTAAAAACAAAAGGCACAATGCCGACTTAAGTACAAGAAGACTGACTCTTCCTACTGTCTATGTTTCGAACCATTCCTGTGACACTAGTAATAGATTGCGATGCTTCACTTCAATCTTACTGTATCCCTCTGACCTTCATATTGACGATGAAACACAGAAATTGGATCGGAATTAAATAGAAAAGACACAATGCCGACTTAAGTACAAGAATACTGACTCTTCTTACTGTCTATGATTTAAACCATTCTTGTGACACTAGTTATACATTCTGATGCTTCACTTCAGGTTTACTGGATCCCTTGGACCTTCTTATTGACGATGAAACACAGAAATTGGATCGGAATTAAATAGAAAAGGCACAATGCCAACTAAAGTACAAAAACAATGACTCTTCCTACTATCTATGTTTTGAACCATTCCATTGACACTAGTTATAGATTCCGATGCTTAACTTCAGGTTTACTGTATCCCTCTGACCTTCTTATTGACAATGAAACACAGAAATTGCATCGGAAATAAATACTGAAGGCACAATGCCGACTCAACTAGAAGAAGACGGACTCTTCCTACTGTCTATGTTTTGAACGATTCCTGTGGCACTAGTTATACATTCCGATGCTTCACTTCAGGTTTACTGTATCCCTCTGACCTTCTTATTGACGATGAAACACAGAAATTGCATCGGAATTTATTAGAAAAGGCACAATACCGACTTAAGTACAAGAAGACTGACTCTTCTTACTGACTATGTTTTGAACCATTTCTGTGTCACTAGTTATAGATTCCGATACTTCACTTCTGGGTTACTGTATCCCTTGCACCTTCTTATTGACGATGAAATACAGAAATTGGATCAGAATTAAATAAAAAGGCACAATGCCGAATTAAGTACAAGAAGACTCACTCTTCTTACTGACTATGTTTTGAACCATTCCTGTGACACTAGTTATAGATCCCGATGCTTCACTTCAGGTTTACTGTATCCCTCTGACCCTCTTATTGACGATGAAACACAGAAATTGCATCGGAATGAAATACAAAAGGCACAATGCCGTCATAAGTACAAGAAGACTGACTTTTCCTACTCTCCATGTTTTGAACCATTCCTGTGACACTAGTTATAGATTCCGATGCTTCACTTCAGGTTTACTGTGTCCCTCTGACCTTCTTATTGACGATGAAACACAGAAATAGCATCGGAATTAAATACAAAAGGCACATTGCAGACTTAAGTACAAGAGGACTGTCTCTTCCTACTGTCTATGTTTTGAACCATTCGTGTGACACTACTTATAGATTCCGATGCTTCACTTCAGGTTTACTGTATCCCTCTGACCTTCTTATTGACGATGAACCACAGAAATTGCATCGGAATTAAATACAAAAGGCACAAAGCCGACTTAAGTACAGGATGGATACTCTTCCTACTGTCTAAGTTTTGAACCATTCCTCTGACACTAGTTATAGATTCCGATGTTTCACTTCAGGTTTACTGTATCCCTCTGACCTTCTTATTGACGATGAAACACAGAAATTGCATCGGAATTAAATAGAAAATGCACAATGCCGACTTAAGTACAAGAATACTGACCCTTCCTATTGTCTATGTTTTGAACCATTCCTGTGACACTAGTTATAGATTCCGATGCTTCACTTCAGGTTTACTGTATCCCTCTGACCTTCCTATTGAAGATGAAACACAGAAATTGCATCGGAATTGAATACAAAAGGCACAATGCCGTCTTAAGTACAAGAAGATTGACTCCTCCTACTCTCTATGTTTTGAACCATTCCTCTGACACTAGTTATACATTCCGATGCTTCACTGCAGGTTGTCTGTATCCCTTGGACCTTCTTATTGACGATAAAACACAGAAATTGCATCGGAATTACATACAAAAGGCACAATGCGACTTAAGTACAAGAAGCCTGACTCTTCCAACTGTCTATGTTTAGAACCATTCCTGTGACACTACTTATACATTCCGATGCTTCACTTCAGGTTTACTGTATCCCTTGGACCTTCTTATTGCCGATGAAACACAGAAATTGCATCGGAATTAAATACAATAGGCACATGCCGACTTAAGTACAAGAAGACTGACTGTTCCTATTGTCTACGTTTTGAACCATTCCTGTGACACTAATTATAAATTCCGATGCTTCACTTCAGGTTTACTGTATCCCTCTGACCTTCTTATTGACGATGAAACACGGAAATTGCATCGGAATCAAATAGAAAAGGCACAATGCCGACTTTAGTACAAGATGACTGACCCTTCCTATTGTCTATGTTTTGAACCATTCCTGTGACACTAGTTATAGATTCCAATGCTTCACATCAGGTTTACTGTATCCCTCTGTCCTTCTTATTGAAGATGAAACACAGAAATTGCATCGGAATTAAATACAAAAGGCACAATGCCGACTTAGGTACAAGAAGACTGACCCATCTTACTGTCTATGTTTTGAACCATTCCTCTGACACTAGTTATAGATTCCGATGCTTCACTTCAGGTTTACAGTATCCCTTGGACCTTCTTATTGACGACGAAACACAGAAACTGCATCGGAATTAAATAGAAATGGTACAATGCCGACTTAAGTACAAGAAGATTGACTCATCCTACTGTCTATGTTTTGAACCATTCCTGTGACACTAGTTATAGATTCCGATGCTTGACTTCAGGATTACTGTAGCCCTCTGACCTTCTTATTGACGATGAAACACAGAAAATGCATCGGAATTAGATACAAAAAGCACAATGCCGACTTAAGTGTAAGAGGACTGACTCTTCTTACTGTCTATGTTTTGAAACATTCCTGTGACACTTGTTATAGATTCCGATGTTTCACTTCTGGTTTACTGTATCCCTTGGACCCTATTATTGACGACGAAACACAGAAATTGCATCGGAATTAAAAACAAAAGGCACATTGCCGACTTAAGTACGAGGTAAATGACTATTCCTAATGTCTATGTCTTGAACCATTCCTGTGACACTAGTTATAGATTCCGATGCTTCACTTCAGGTTTACTGTATCCCTCTGAGCTTCCTATTGAAGATGAAGCACAGAAATTTCATGGGAATTAAATACAGAAGGCACAATGCCGACTTAAGTACAAGAAGACTGACTATTCTTACTGTCTATGTTTGAACAACTCCTTTGACACTAGTTATAGATTCCGATCCTTCACTTCAGGTTTACTGTATCCCTTGGACCTTCTTATTGACGAAGAAACACAGATATTGCATCGGAATTAAATAACAAGGCACAATGCCGAATTAATAACAAGAAGACTGACTCTTATTACTGACTATGTTTGAACCATTCCTGTGTAACTAGTAATAGAAACAGATGCTTCACTTCAGGTTTACTGTATCCCTCTGATCTTCTTATTGACGATGAAACACAGAAATTGCATCGGAATTAAATACAAAAAGCTCAATTCCGACTGAAGTACAAGAGGATTGACTCTTCTTACTGTCTATGACTTGAAACATTCCTGTGACACAAGTTTTAGATTCTGATGCCTCACATCAAGTTTACTGTATCCATTGGACCTTCTTATTGACGACGAAACACAGAAATTGCATCGGAATTAAATAGAAAAGGCACAATGCCGACTTAAGTACAAGAAGAATGACTCTTCCTACTGTCTATGATTTGAACCATTCCTGTGACACTAGTTATAGATTCCAACGCTTCACTTCAGGTTTAGTGTACCCCTCTGACCTTGTTATTGATGATGAAACACTGAAATTGCATCGCAAATAAATACAAAAGGCACAATGCCGACTCAAGTACAAGAAGACTGACTCTTCCAACTGTCTATGCTTTGAACCATTCCCGTGACACTAGTTACACATTCCGATGCTTCACTTCAGGTTTACTGTATTCCTTGGACCTTCTTATTGACGATGAAACACAGAAATTGCATCGGAATTAAATAGAAAAGGCATAATGCCGACTTAAGTACAAGAGGACTGACTCTTCTTACTGTCTATGTTTGAACCATTTCTGTGACACTAGATATAGATTCCGATGCTTCACTGCAGGTTTACTGTATCCCTCTTACCTTCCTATTGAAGATGAAACACGGAAATTGCATCGGAATTAAATACAAAAGGCACAATGCCGACTTAAGTACAAGAAGACTGACTCTTCTTACTGTCTATGTTTGAACAATTCCTGTGACACTAGTTATACATTCCGATGCTTCACTTCAGGTTCACTGTATCCCTCTGACCTTCCTATTGAAGATGAAACACGGAAATTGCATCGGAATTAAATACAAAAGGCACTATGCCGACTTAAGTACAAGAAGACTGACTCTTCTTACTGTCTATGTTTTGAACCATTTCTGTGACTCTAGTTATACTTTCCGATGCTTCACTTCAGGTTACTGTATCCCTTGGACCTTCTTATTGACGATGAAACACAGAAATTGCATCGGAAATTAATACAAAAGCCACAATGCCGACTTAGGTACAAGAAGACTGACTCTTCTTACTGTCTATGTTTTGAACCATTCCTCTGACACTAGTTATAGATTCCGATGCTTCACTTCAGGTTTACTGTATCCCTTGGACCTTCTTATTGACGACGAAACACAGAAATTGCATCGGAATTAAATTGAAATGGTACAATGCCGACCTAAGTACAAGAAGACTGACTCATCATACTGTCCATGTTTTGAACCATTCCTGTGACACTAGTTGTAGATTCCGATGGTTCACTTCAGGTTTACTGTATCCCTCTGACCTTCTTATTGACGATGAACCACAGAAATTGCATCGGAATTAAATACAAAAGGCACAATGCCGACTTAGGTACAAGAAGACTGACTCTTCTTACTGTCTATGTTTTGAACCATTCCTCTGACACTAGTTATAGATTCCGATGATTCACTTCAGGTTTACAGTATCCCTTGGACCTTCTTATTGACGACGAAACACAGAAATTGCATCGGAATTAAATAGAAATGGTACAATGCCGACTTAAGTACAAGAAGACTGACTCATCATACTGTCTATGTTTTGAACCATTCCTGTGACACTAGTTGTAGATTCCGATGCTTCACTTCAGGTTTACTGTATCCCTCTGACCTTCTTATTGACGATGAACCACAGAAATTGCATCGGAATTAAATACAAAAGGCACAATGCCGACTTAAGTACAAGATGAATGACTCTTCCTACTGTCTATGTTTTGAACCATTCCTGTGACATTAGTTATAGATTCCGATGCTTCACTTTAGATTTACTGTATCTCCTGACCTTCCTATTGAAGATGAAACACAGAAATTGCATCGGAATTAAATACAAAAGGCCCAATGCCGACTTAAGTACAAGAAGAGTGACTCTTCCTACTGTCTATGTTTTGAACCATTCCTCTGACACTAGTTATAGATTCCGATGCTTCACTTCAGGTTTACTGTAGCCCTCTGACATTCTTATTGACGATGAAACACAGAAATTGCATCGGAATTAAATACAAAAGGCACAATGCCGACTTAAGTACAAGAAAACTGACTATTATTACTCTCTATGTTTTGTACCATTCCTGTGCCACTAGTTGTAGATTCCGATGCTTCACGTCAGGTATACTGTATCCCTTTGACGTTCTTATTGACGATGAAACACAGAAATTGCATCGGAATTAAATACGAAAGCACAATGCCGACTTAGGTACAAGATGCCTGACTCTTCTTACAGTCTATGTTTTGAGCCATTCCTCTGACACTAGTTATAAATTCCGATGATTCACATCAGGTTTACTGTATCCCTCTGACCGTCTTATTGACGATGAACCACAGAAATGGCATCGGAATTAAGTAGAAAAGGCACAATGCCGACATTAGTACTAGAAGACTGACTCTTCTTACTGTCTATGTTTTGAACCATTCCTGTGACACTAGTTATAGTTTCCGAAGCTTCACTTCAGGTTTACTGTATTCCTCTGACCTTCCTATTGAAGATGAAACAAAGAAATTTCATGGGAGTTAATTACAGAAGGCACAATGCCGACTTAAGTACAAGAAGACTGACTCTTCCTACTGTCTAGGTTTGAACAACTCCTGTGGCACTAGTTACAGATTCCGATGATTCACTTCAGGTTTACTGTATCCCTTGAACCTTCTTTTTGACGATGAACCACAGAAATTGCATCGGAATTAAATACAAAAGGCACAATGCCGACTTAAGTACAAGAAGAATGACTCATCCTACTGTCTATGTTTTGAACCACTCCTGTGGCACTAGTTATAGATTCCGATCCTTCACTTCAGGTTTACTGTATCCCTCTGACCTTCCTGTTGAAGATGAAACACAGTAATAGCATCGGAATTAAAAACAAAAGGCACAATGCCGACTTAAGTACAAGAAGACTGACTCTTCCTACTGTCTATGTTTCGAACCATTCCTGTGACACTAGTAATAGATTGCGATGCTTCACTTCAATCTTACTGTATCCCTCTGACCTTCATATTGACGATGAAACACAGAAATTGGATCGGAATTAAATAGAAAAGACACAATGCCGACTTAAGTACAAGAATACTGACTCTTCTTACTGTCTATGATTTAAACCATTCTTGTGACACTAGTTATACATTCTGATGCTTCACTTCAGGTTTACTGGATCCCTTGGACCTTCTTATTGACGATGAAACACAGAAATTGGATCGGAATTAAATAGAAAAGGCACAATGCCAACTAAAGTACAAAAACAATGACTCTTCCTACTATCTATGTTTTGAACCATTCCATTGACACTAGTTATAGATTCCGATGCTTAACTTCAGGTTTACTGTATCCCTCTGACCTTCTTATTGACAATGAAACACAGAAATTGCATCGGAAATAAATACTGAAGGCACAATGCCGACTCAACTAGAAGAAGACGGACTCTTCCTACTGTCTATGTTTTGAACGATTCCTGTGGCACTAGTTATACATTCCGATGCTTCACTTCAGGTTTACTGTATCCCTCTGACCTTCTTATTGACGATGAAACACAGAAATTGCATCGGAATTTATTAGAAAAGGCACAATACCGACTTAAGTACAAGAAGACTGACTCTTCTTACTGACTATGTTTTGAACCATTTCTGTGTCACTAGTTATAGATTCCGATACTTCACTTCTGGGTTACTGTATCCCTTGCACCTTCTTATTGACGATGAAATACAGAAATTGGATCAGAATTAAATAATAAGGCACAATGCCGAATTAAGTACAAGAAGACTCACTCTTCTTACTGACTATGTTTTGAACCATTCCTGTGACACTAGTTATAGATCCCGATGCTTCACTTCAGGTTTACTGTATCCCTCTGACCCTCTTATTGACGATGAAACACAGAAATTGCATCGGAATGAAATACAAAAGGCACAATGCCGTCATAAGTACAAGAAGACTGACTTTTCCTACTCTCCATGTTTTGAACCATTCCTGTGACACTAGTTATAGATTCCGATGCTTCACTTCAGGTTTACTGTGTCCCTCTGACCTTCTTATTGACGATGAAACACAGAAATAGCATCGGAATTAAATACAAAAGGCACATTGCAGACTTAAGTACAAGAGGACTGTCTCTTCCTACTGTCTATGTTTTGAACCATTCGTGTGACACTACTTATGGATTCCGATGCTTCACTTCAGGTTTACTGTATCCCTCTGACCTTCTTATTGACGATGAACCACAGAAATTGCATCGGAATTAAATACAAAAGGCACAAAGCCGACTTAAGTACAGGATGGATACTCTTCCTACTGTCTAAGTTTTGAACCATTCCTCTGACACTAGTTATAGATTCCGATGTTTCACTTCAGGTTTACTGTATCCCTCTGACCTTCTTATTGACGATGAAACACAGAAATTGCATCGGAATTAAATAGAAAATGCACAATGCCGACTTAAGTACAAGAATACTGACCCTTCCTATTGTCTATGTTTTGAACCATTCCTGTGACACTAGTTATAGATTCCGATGCTTCACTTCAGGTTTACTGTATCCCTCTGACCTTCCTATTGAAGATGAAACACAGAAATTGCATCGGAATTGAATACAAAAGGCACAATGCCGTCTTAAGTACAAGAAGATTGACTCCTCCTACTCTCTATGTTTTGAACCATTCCTCTGACACTAGTTATACATTCCGATGCTTCACTGCAGGTTGTCTGTATCCCTTGGACCTTCTTATTGACGATAAAACACAGAAATTGCATCGGAATTACATACAAAAGGCACAATGCGACTTAAGTACAAGAAGCCTGACTCTTCCAACTGTCTATGTTTAGAACCATTCCTGTGACACTACTTATACATTCCGATGCTTCACTTCAAGTTTACTGTATCCCTTGGACCTTCTTATTGCCGATGAAACACAGAAATTGCATCGGAATTAAATACAATAGGCACATGCCGACTTAAGTACAAGAAGACTGACTGTTCCTATTGTCTACGTTTTGAACCATTCCTGTGACACTAATTATAAATTCCGATGCTTCACTTCAGGTTTACTGTATCCCTCTGACCTTCTTATTGACGATGAAACACGGAAATTGCATCGGAATCAAATAGAAAAGGCACAATGCCGACTTTAGTACAAGATGACTGACCCTTCCTATTGTCTATGTTTTGAACCATTCCTGTGACACTAGTTATAGATTCCAATGCTTCACATCAGGTTTACTGTATCCCTCTGTCCTTCTTATTGAAGATGAAACACAGAAATTGCATCGGAATTAAATACAAAAGGCACAATGCCGACTTAGGTACAAGAAGACTGACCCATCTTACTGTCTATGTTTTGAACCATTCCTCTGACACTAGTTATAGATTCCGATGCTTCACTTCAGGTTTACAGTATCCCTTGGACCTTCTTATTGACGACGAAACACAGAAACTGCATCGGAATTAAATAGAAATGGTACAATGCCGACTTAAGTACAAGAAGATTGACTCATCCTACTGTCTATGTTTTGAACCATTCCTGTGACACTAGTTATAGATTCCGATGCTTGACTTCAGGATTACTGTAGCCCTCTGACCTTCTTATTGACGATGAAACACAGAAAATGCATCGGAATTAGATACAAAAAGCACAATGCCGACTTAAGTGTAAGAGGACTGACTCTTCTTACTGTCTATGTTTTGAAACATTCCTGTGACACTTGTTATAGATTCCGATGTTTCACTTCTGGTTTACTGTATCCCTTGGACCCTATTATTGACGACGAAACACAGAAATTGCATCGGAATTAAAAACAAAAGGCACATTGCCGACTTAAGTACGAGGTAAATGACTATTCCTAATGTCTATGTCTTGAACCATTCCTGTGACACTAGTTATAGATTCCGATGCTTCACTTCAGGTTTACTGTATCCCTCTGAGCTTCCTATTGAAGATGAAGCACAGAAATTTCATGGGAATTAAATACAGAAGGCACAATGCCGACTTAAGTACAAGAAGACTGACTATTCTTACTGTCTATGTTTGAACAACTCCTTTGACACTAGTTATAGATTCCGATCCTTCACTTCAGGTTTACTGTATCCCTTGGACCTTCTTATTGACGAAGAAACACAGATATTGCATCGGAATTAAATAACAAGGCACAATGCCGAATTAATAACAAGAAGACTGACTCTTATTACTGACTATGTTTGAACCATTCCTGTGTAACTAGTAATAGAAACAGATGCTTCACTTCAGGTTTACTGTATCCCTCTGATCTTCTTATTGACGATGAAACACAGAAATTGCATCGGAATTAAATACAAAAAGCTCAATTCCGACTGAAGTACAAGAGGATTGACTCTTCTTACTGTCTATGACTTGAAACATTCCTGTGACACAAGTTTTAGATTCTGATGCCTCACATCAAGTTTACTGTATCCATTGGACCTTCTTATTGACGACGAAACACAGAAATTGCATCGGAATTAAATAGAAAAGGCACAATGCCGACTTAAGTACAAGAAGAATGACTCTTCCTACTGTCTATAATTTGAACCATTCCTGTGACACTAGTTATAGATTCCAACGCTTCACTTCAGGTTTTGTGTACCCCTCTGACCTTGTTATTGATGATGAAACACTGAAATTGCATCGCAAATAAATACAAAAGGCACAATGCCGACTCAAGTACAAGAAGACTGACTCTTCCAACTGTCTATGCTTTGAACCATTCCCGTGACACTAGTTACACATTCCGATGCTTCACTTCAGGTTTACTGTATTCCTTGGACCTTCTTATTGACGATGAAACACAGAAATTGCATCGGAATTAAATAGAAAAGGCATAATGCCGACTTAAGTACAAGAGGACTGACTCTTCTTACTGTCTATGTTTGAACCATTTCTGTGACACTAGATATAGATTCCGATGCTTCACTGCAGGTTTACTGTATCCCTCTTACCTTCCTATTGAAGATGAAACACGGAAATTGCATCGGAATTAAATACAAAAGGCACAATGCCGACTTAAGTACAAGAAGACTGACTCTTCTTACTGTCTATGTTTGAACAATTCCTGTGACACTAGTTATACATTCCGATGCTTCACTTCAGGTTCACTGTATCCCTCTGACCTTCCTATTGAAGATGAAACACGGAAATTGCATCGGAATTAAATACAAAAGGCACTATGCCGACTTAAGTACAAGAAGACTGACTCTTCTTACTGTCTATGTTTTGAACCATTTCTGTGACTCTAGTTATACTTTCCGATGCTTCACTTCAGGTTTACTGTATCCCTTGGACCTTCTTATTGACGATGAAACACAGAAATTGCATCGGAAATTAATACAAAAGCCACAATGCCGACTTAGGTACAAGAAGACTTACTCTTCTTACTGTCTATGTTTTGAACCATTCCTCTGACACTAGTTATAGATTCCGATGCTTCACTTCAGGTTTACTGTATCCCTCTGACCTTCCTATTGAAGATGAAACACAGAAATTGCATCAGAATTAAATATAAAAGGCACAATGCCGACTTAAGTACAAGAAGACTGGCTCTTCTTACTGCCTATGTTTTGAACCATTTCTGTGACTCTAGTTATACTTTCCGATGCTTCACTTCAGGTTTACTGTATCCCTTGGACCTTCTTATTGACGACGAAACACAGAAATTGCATCGGAATTAAATTGAAATGGTACAATGCCGACCTAAGTACAAGAAGACTGACTCATCATACTGTCCATGTTTTGAACCATTCCTGTGACACTAGTTGTAGATTCCGATGGTTCACTTCAGGTTTACTGTATCCCTCTGACCTTCTTATTGACGATGAACCACAGAAATTGCATCGGAATTAAATACAAAAGGCACAATGCCGACTTAGGTACAAGAAGACTGACTCTTCTTACTGTCTATGTTTTGAACCATTCCTCTGACACTAGTTATAGATTCCGATGCTTCACTTCAGGTTTACAGTATCCCTTGGACCTTCTTATTGACGACGAAACACAGAAATTGCATCGGAATTAAATAGAAATGGTACAATGCCGACTTAAGTACAAGAAGACTGACTCATCATACTGTCTATGTTTTGAACCATTCCTGTGACACTAGTTGTAGATTCCGATGCTTCACTTCAGGTTTACTGTATCCCTCTGACCTTCTTATTGACGATGAACCACAGAAATTGCATCGGAATTAAATACAAAAGGCACAATGCCGACTTAAGTACAAGATGAATGACTCTTCCTACTGTCTATGTTTTGAACCATTCCTGTGACATTAGTTATAGATTCCGATGCTTCACTTTAGATTTACTGTATCTCTTGACCTTCCTATTGAAGATGAAACACAGAAATTGCATCGGAATTAAATACAAAAGGCCCAATGCCGACTTAAGTACAAGAAGAGTGACTCTTCCTACTGTCTATGTTTTGAACCATTCCTCTGACACTAGTTATAGATTCCGATGCTTCACTTCAGGTTTACTGTAGCCCTCTGACATTCTTATTGACGATGAAACACAGAAATTGCATCGGAATTAAATACAAAAGGCACAATGCCGACTTAAGTACAAGAAAACTGACTATTATTACTCTCTATGTTTTGTACCATTCCTGTGCCACTAGTTGTAGATTCCGATGCTTCACGTCAGGTATACTGTATCCCTTGGACGTTCTTATTGACGATGAAACACAGAAATTGCATCGGAATTAAATACGAAAGCACAATGCCGACTTAGGTACAAGATGCCTGACTCTTCTTACAGTCTATGTTTTGAGCCATTCCTCTGACACTAGTTATAAATTCCGATGATTCACATCAGGTTTACTGTATCCCTCTGACCGTCTTATTGACGATGAACCACAGAAATGGCATCGGAATTAAGTAGAAAAGGCACAATGCCGACATTAGTACTAGAAGACTGACTCTTCTTACTGTCTATGTTTTGAACCATTCCTGTGACACTAGTTATAGTTTCCGAAGCTTCACTTCAGGTTTACTGTATTCCTCTGACCTTCCTATTGAAGATGAAACAAAGAAATTTCATGGGAGTTAATTACAGAAGGCACAATGCCGACTTAAGTACAAGAAGACTGACTCTTCCTACTGTCTAGGTTTGAACAACTCCTGTGGCACTAGTTACAGATTCCGATGATTCACTTCAGGTTTACTGTATCCCTTGAACCTTCTTTTTGACGATGAACCACAGAAATTGCATCGGAATTAAATACAAAAGGCACAATGCCGACTTAAGTACAAGAAGAATGACTCATCCTACTGTCTATGTTTTGAACCACTCCTGTGGCACTAGTTATAGATTCCGATCCTTCACTTCAGGTTTACTGTATCCCTCTGACCTTCCTATTGAAGATGAAACACAGTAATAGCATCGGAATTAAAAACAAAAGGCACAATGCCGACTTAAGTACAAGAAGACTGACTCTTCCTACTGTCTATGTTTCGAACCATTCCTGTGACACTAGTAATAGATTGCGATGCTTCACTTCAGGCTTACTGTATCCCTCTGACCTTCATATTGACGATGAAACACAGAAATTGGATCGGAATTAAATAGAAAAGACACAATGCCGACTTAAGTACAAGAATACTGACTCTTCTTACTGTCTATGATTTAAACCATTCTTGTGACACTAGTTATACATTCTGATGCTTCACTTCAGGTTTACTGGATCCCTTGGACCTTCTTATTGACGATGAAACACAGAAATTGGATCGGAATTAAATAGAAAAGGCACAATGCCAACTAAAGTACAAAAACAATGACTCTTCCTACTGTCTATGTTTTGAACCATTCCATTGACACTAGTTATAGATTCCGATGCTTAACTTCAGGTTTACTGTATCCCTCTGACCTTCTTATTGACAATGAAACACAGAAATTGCATCGGAAATAAATACTGAAGGCACAATGCCGACTCAACTAGAAGAAGACGGACTCTTCCTACTGTCTATGTTTTGAACGATTCCTGTGGCACTAGTTATACATTCCGATGCTTCACTTCAGGTTTACTGTATCCCTCTGACCTTCTTATTGACGATGAAACACAGAAATTGCATCGGAATTTATTAGAAAAGGCACAATACCGACTTAAGTACAAGAAGACTGACTCTTCTTACTGACTATGTTTTGAACCATTTCTGTGTCACTAGTTATAGATTCCGATACTTCACTTCTGGGTTACTGTATCCCTTGCACCTTCTTATTGACGATGAAATACAGAAATTGGATCGGAATTAAATAAAAAGGCACAATGCCGAATTAAGTACAAGAAGACTCACTCATCTTACTGACTATGTTTTGAACCATTCCTGTGACACTAGTTATAGATCCCGATGCTTCACTTCAGGTTTACTGTATCCCTCTGACCTTCTTATTGACGATGAAACTCAGAAATTGCATCGGAATGAAATACAAAAGGCACAATGCCGTCATAAGTACAAGAAGACTGACTTTTCCTACTCTCCATGTTTTGAACCATTCCTGTGACACTAGTTATAGATTCCGATGCTTCACTTCAGGTTTACTGTGTCCCTCTGACCTTCTTATTGACGATGAAACACAGAAATAGCATCGGAATTAAATACAAAAGGCACATTGCAGACTTAAGTACAAGAGGACTGTCTCTTCCTACTGTCTATGTTTTGAACCATTCGTGTGACACTACTTATAGATTCCGATGCTTCACTTCAGGTTTCCTGTATCCCTCTGACCTTCTTATTGACGATGAACCACAGAAATTGCATCGGAATTAAATACAAAAGGCACAAAGCCGACTTAAGTACAGGATGGATACTCTTCCTACTGTCTAAGTTTTGAACCATTCCTCTGACACTAGTTATAGATTCCGATGTTTCACTTCAGGTTTACTGTATCCCTCTGACCTTCTTATTGACGATGAAACACAGAAATTGCATCGGAATTAAATAGAAAATGCACAATGCCGACTTAAGTACAAGAATACTGACCCTTCCTATTGTCTATGTTTTGAACCATTCCTGTGACACTAGTTATAGATTCCGATGCTTCACTTCAGGTTTACTGTATCCCTCTGACCTTCCTATTGAAGATGAAACACAGAAATTGCATCGGAATTGAATACAAAAGGCACAATGCCGTCTTAAGTACAAGAAGATTGACTCCTCCTACTCTCTATGTTTTGAACCATTCCTCTGACACTAGTTATACATTCCGATGCTTCACTGCAGGTTGTCTGTATCCCTTGGACCTTCTTATTGACGATAAAACACAGAAATTGCATCGGAATTACATACAAAAGGCACAATGCGACTTAAGTACAAGAAGACTGACTCTTCCTACTGTCTATGTTTCGAACCATTCCTGTGACACTAGTAATAGATTGCGGTGCTTCACTTCAGGCTTACTGTATCCCTCTGACCTTCTTATTGACGATGAAACACAGAAATTGGATCGGAATTAAATAGAAAAGACACAATGCCGACTTAAGTACAAGAATACTGACTCTTCTTAGTGTCTATGATTTAAACCATTCCTGTGACACTAGTTATACGTTCCGATGCTTCACTTCGAGTTTTCTGTATCCCTTGGACCTTCTTATTGCCGATGAAACACAGAAATTGCATCGGAATTAAATACAAAAGGCACAAAGCGACTTAAGTACAAGAAGCCTGACTCTTCCAACTGTCTATGTTTAGAACCATTCCTGTGACACTACTTATACATTCCGATGCTTCACTTCAGGTTTACTGTATCCCTTGGACCTTCTTATTGCCGATGAAACACAGAAATTGCATCGGAATTAAATACAATAGGCACATGCCGACTTAAGTACAAGAAGACTGACTGTTCCTATTGTCTACGTTTTGAACCATTCCTGTGACACTAATTATAAATTCCGATGCTTCACTTCAGGTTTACTGTATCCCTCTGACCTTCTTATTGACGATGAAACACAGAAATTGCATCGGAATTGATTACAAAAGGCACAATGCGACTTAAGTGCAAGTGGACTGACTTTTATTTCTCTCTATGTTTTGAACCATTCCTGTGACACTAGTCATAGATTCCGATGCTTCACTTCAGGTTAACTGTATCCCTTGGACCTTCTTATTGACGATGAAACACAGAAATTGCAACCGAATTACATACAAAAGGCACAATGCCGACTGATGTACAAGAAGACTGACACATCTTACTGTCTATTATTTGAACCATTCCTCTGACACTAGTTATGGATTCCGATGCTTCACTTCAGGTTTACTGTATCCCTTGGACCTTCTTTTTGACGATGAAACACAGAAATTGCATCGGAATTGAATAGAAAAGGCACAATGCCGACTTAAGTACAAGAAGACTGACTCTTCCAACTGTCTATGCTTTGAACCATTCCCGTGACACTAGTTACACATTCCGATGCTTCACTTCAGGTTTACTGTATCCCTTGGACCTTCTTATTGACGATGAAACACAGAAATTGCATCGGAATTAAATAGAAAAGGCACAATGCCGACTTAAGTACAAGAGGACTGACTCTTCTTACTGTCTAAGTTTGAACCATTTCTGTGACACTAGATATAGATTCCGATGCTTCACTGCAGGTTTACTGTATCCCTCTTACCTTCCTATTGAAGATGAAACACGGAAATTGCATCGGAATTAAATACAAAAAGCACAATGCCGACTTAAGTACAAGAAGACTGACTCTTCTTACTGTCTATGTTTGAACAATTCCTGTGACACTAGTTAAACATTCCGATGCTTCACTTCAGGTTTACTGTATCCCTATGACCTTCCTATTGAAGATGAAACACAGAAATTGCATCAGAATTAAATATAAAAGGCACAATGCCGACTTAAGTACAAGAAGACTGGCTCTTCTTACTGTCTATGTTTTGAACCATTTCTGTGACACTAGTTATACTTTCCGATGCTTCACTTCAGGTTTACTGTATCCCTTGGACCTTATTATTGACGATGAAACACAGAAATTGCATTGGAATTAAATACAAAAGCCACAATGCCGACTTAAGTACAGGAAGGAAGACTCTTCCTACTGTCTATGTTTTGAACCATTCCTGTGACACTAGTTATAGATTCCGATGCTTCACATCAGGTTTACTGTATCCCTCTGTCCATCCTATTTAAGATGAAACACAGAAATTGCATTGGAATTAAATACAAAAGGCACAATGCCGACTTAGGTACAAGAAGACTGACTCTTCTTACTGTCTATGTTTTGAACCATTCCTCTGACACTAGTTATAGATTCCGATGCTTCACTTCAGGTTTACAGTATCCCTTGGACCTTCTTATTGACGACGAAACACAGAAATTGCATCGGAATTAAATAGAAATGGTACAATGCCGACTTGAGTACAAGAAGACTGACTCATCATACTGTCTATGTTTTGAACCATTCCTGTGACACTAGTTGTAGATTCCGATGCTTCACTTCAGGTTTACTGTATCCCTCTGACCTTCATGTTGACGATGAACCACAGAAATTGCATCGGAATTAAATACAAAAGGCACAATGCCGACATAAGTACAAGATGAATGACTCTTCCTACTGTCTATGTTTTTAACCGTTCCTGTGACATTATTTATAGATTCCGATGCTTCACTTCAGGTTTACTGTATCTCCTGACCTTCCTATTGAAGATGAAACACAGAAATTGCATCGGAATGAAGTACAAAAGGCACAATGCCGACTTATGTACAAGAAGACTGACTCTTCCTACTGTCTATGTTTTGAACCATTCCTCTGACACTAGTTATAGATTCCGATGCTTCACTTCAGGTTTACTGTATCCCTCTGACCTTCCTATTGAAGATGAGACAAAGAAATTTCATGGGAGTTAATTACAGAAGGCACAATGCCGACTTAAGTACAAGAAGACTGACTCTTCTTACTGTCTAGGTTTGAACAACTCCAGTTGGCACTAGTTACAGATTCCGATGATTCACTTCAGGTTTACTGTATCCCTTGAACCTTCTTTTTGACGATGAAACACAGAAATTGCATCGGAATTAAATACAAAATGCACAATGCCGACTTAAGTACAAGAAGAATGACTCATCCTACTGTCTATGTTTTGAACCACTCCTGTGGCACTAGTTATAGATTCCGATCCTTCACTTCAGGTTTACTGTATCCCTCTGACCTTCCTATTGAAGATGAAACACAGTAATAGCATCGGAATTAAAAACAAAAAGCACAATGCCGACTTAAGTACAATGAGACTTACTCTTCCTACTGTCTATGCTTTGAACCACTCCTCTGACACTAGTTATAGATTCCGATGCATCACTTCAGGTTTACTGTATCCCTCTGACCTTCTTATTGACGATGAAACACAGAAATAGCATCGGAATTAAATACAAAAGGCACAATGCCGACTTAAGTACAAGAAGACTGACTCTTCCTACTGTCTATGTTTTGAACCATTCCTGTGACACTAGTTATACATTCCGATGCTTCACTTCATGTTTACTGTATCCCTTGGACCGTCTTATTAACGACGAAACACAGAAATTGCATCGGAAGTAAATAAAAAGGCACAATGCCGAATTAAGTACAAAAAGACTCACTCTTCTTACTGACTATGTTTTGAACCATTCCTGTGACACTAGTTATAGATCCCGATGCTTCACTACAGGTTTACTGTATCCCTCTGACCTTCTTATTGACGATGAAACACAGAAATTGCATCGGAATGAAATACAAAAGGCACAATGCCGTCATAAGTACAAGAAGACTGACTTTTCCTACTCTCCATGTTTTGAACCATTCCTGTGACACTAGTTATAGATTCCGATGCTTCACTTCAGGTTTACTGTGTCCCTCTGACCTTCTTATTGACGATGAAACACAGAAATAGCATCGGAATTAAATACAAAAGGCACATTGCCGACTTAAGTACAAGAGGACTGTCTCTTCCTACTGTCTATGATTTGAACCATTCGTGTGACACTAGTTATAGATTCCGATGATTCACTTCAGGTTTACTGTATCCCTCTGACCTTCTTATTGACGATGAACCACAGAAATTGCATCGGAATTAATTACAAAAGGCACAAAGCCGACTTAAGTACAGGATGGATACTCTTCCTACTGTCTAAGTTTTGAACCATTCCTCTGACACTAGTTATAGATTCCGATGTTTCACTTCAGGTTTACTGTATCCCTCTGACCTTCTTATTGACGATGAAACACAGAAATTGCATCGGAAATAAATAGAAAATGCACAATGCCGACTTAAGTACAAGAATACTGACCCTTCCTATTGTCTATGTTTTGAACCATTCCTGTGACACTAGTTATAGATTCCGATGCTTCACTTCAGGTTTACTGTATCCCTCTGACCTTCGTATTGACGATGAAACACAGAATTTGCATCGGAATTGAATACAAAAGGCACAATGCCGACTTAAGTACAAGAAAATTGACTCCTCCTACTCTCTATGTTTTGAACAATTCCTCTGACACTAGTTATACATTCCGATGCTTCACTGCAGGTTGTCTGTATCCCTTGGACCTTCATATTGACGATAAAACACAGAAATTGCATCGGAATTACATACAAAAGGCACAATGCCGACTGAAGTACAAGAAAACTGACTCCTCTTACTGTCTATGTTTGAACCATTCCTGTGATACTAGTCATAGATTCCGATGCTTCACTTCAGGTTTACTGTATCCCTCTGACCTTCTTATTGACGATGAAACACAGAAATTGGATCGGAATTAAATAGAAAAGACACAATGGCGACTTAAGTACAAGAATACTGACTCTTCTTACTGTCTATGATTTAAACCATTCCTGTGACACTAGTTATACGTTCCGATGCTTCACTTCGAGTTTTCTGTATCCCTTGGACCTTCTTATTGACGATGAAACACAGAAATTGCATCGGAATTAAATACAAAAGGCACAAAGCGACTTAAGTACAAGAAGACTGACTCTTCCTACTGTCTATGTTTAGAACTATTCCTGTGACACTAGTTATACATTCCGATGCTTCACTTCAGGTTTACTGTATCTCTTGGACCTTCTTATTGCCGATGAAACACAGAAATTGCATCGGAATTAAATACAATAGGCACATGCCGACTTAAGTACAAGAAGACTGACTCTTCCTACTGTCTACGTTTTGAACCATTCCTGTGACACTAATTATAAATTCCGATGCTTCACTTCAGGTTTACTGTATCCCTCTGACCTTCTTATTGACGATGAAACACAGAAATTGCATCGGAATTGATTACAAAAGGCACAATGCCGACTTAAGTGCAAGTGGACTGACTTTTATTTCTCTCTATGTTTTGAACCATTCCTGTGACACTAGTTATAGATTCCGATGCTTCACTTCAGGTTAACTGTATCCCTTGGACCTTCTTATTGACGATGAAACACAGATATTGCATCGGAATTAAATAGAAAAGGCACAATGCCGACTTAAGTACAAGAGGACTGACTCTTCTTACTGTCTAAGTTTGAACCATTTCTGTGACACTAGATATAGATTCCGATGCTTCACTGCAGGTTTACTGTATCCCTCTTACCTTCCTATTGAAGATGAAACACGGAAATTGCATCGGAATTAAATACAAAAAGCACAATGCCGACTTAAGTACAAGAAGACTGACTCTTCTTACTGTCTATGTTTGAACAATTCCTGTGACACTAGTTAAACATTCCGATGCTTCACTTCAGGTTTACTGTATCCCTATGACCTTCCTATTGAAGATGAAACACAGAAATTGCATCAGAATTAAATATAAAAGGCACAATGCCGACTTAAGTACAAGAAGACTGGCTCTTCTTACTGTCTATGTTTTGAACCATTTCTGTGACACTAGTTATACTTTCCGATGCTTCACTTCAGGTTTACTGTATCCCTTGGACCTTATTATTGACGATGAAACACAGAAATTGCATTGGAATTAAATACAAAAGCCACAATGCCGACTTAAGTACAGGAAGGAAGACTCTTCCTACTGTCTATGTTTTGAACCATTCCTGTGACACTAGTTATAGATTCCGATGCTTCACATCAGGTTTACTGTATCCCTCTGTCCATCCTATTTAAGATGAAACACAGAAATTGCATTGGAATTAAATACAAAAGGCACAATGCCGACTTAGGTACAAGAAGACTGACTCTTCTTACTGTCTATGTTTTGAACCATTCCTCTGACACTAGTTATAGATTCCGATGCTTCACTTCAGGTTTGCAGTATCCCTTGGACCTTCTTATTGACGACGAAACACAGAAATTGCATCGGAATTAAATAGAAATGGTACAATGCCGACTTGAGTACAAGAAGACTGACTCATCATACTGTCTATGTTTTGAACCATTCCTGTGACACTAGTTGTAGATTCCGATGCTTCACTTCAGGTTTACTGTATCCCTCTGACCTTCATGTTGACGATGAACCACAGAAATTGCATCGGAATTAAATACAAAAGGCACAATGCCGACATAAGTACAAGATGAATGACTCTTCCTACTGTCTATGTTTTTAACCGTTCCTGTGACATTATTTATAGATTCCGATGCTTCACTTCAGGTTTACTGTATCTCCTGACCTTCCTATTGAAGATGAAACACAGGAATTGCATCGGAATGAAGTACAAAAGGCACAATGCCGACTTATGTACAAGAAGACTGACTCTTCCTACTGTCTATGTTTTGAACCATTCCTCTGACACTAGTTATAGATTCCGATGCTTCACTTCAGGTTTACTGTATCCCTCTGACCTTCCTATTGAAGATGAGACAAAGAAATTTCATGGGAGTTAATTACAGAAGGCACAATGCCGACTTAAGTACAAGAAGACTGACTCTTCTTACTGTCTAGGTTTGAACAACTCCAGTTGGCACTAGTTACAGATTCCGATGATTCACTTCAGGTTTACTGTATCCCTTGAACCTTCTTTTTGACGATGAAACACAGAAATTGCATCGGAATTAAGTACAAAATGCACAATGCCGACTTAAGTACAAGAAGAATGACTCATCCTACTGTCTATGTTTTGAACCACTCCTGTGGCACTAGTTATAGATTCCGATCCTTCACTTCAGGTTTACTGTATCCCTCTGACCTTCCTATTGAAGATGAAACACAGTAATAGCATCGGAATTAAAAACAAAAAGCACAATGCCGACTTAAGTACAATGAGACTTACTCTTCCTACTGTCTATGCTTTGAACCACTCCTCTGACACTAGTTATAGATTCCGATGCATCACTTCAGGTTTACTGTATCCCTCTGACCTTCTTATTGACGATGAAACACAGAAATAGCATCGGAATTAAATACAAAAGGCACAATGCCGACTTAAGTACAAAAAGACTGACTCTTCCTACTGTCTATGTTTTGAACCATTCCTGTGACACTAGTTATACATTCCGATGCTTCACTTCATGTTTACTGTATCCCTTGGACCTTCTTATTAACGACGAAACACAGAAATTGCATCGGAAGTAAATAAAAAGGCACAATGCCGAATTAAGTACAAAAAGACTCACTCTTCTTACTGACTATGTTTTGAACCATTCCTGTGACACTAGTTATAGATCCCGATGCTTCACTAACGGTTTACTGTATCCCTCTGACCTTCTTATTGACGATGAAACACAGAAATTGCATCGGAATGAAATACAAAAGGCACAATGCCGTCATAAGTACAAGAAGACTGACTTTTCCTACTCTCCATGTTTTGAACCATTCCTGTGACACTAGTTATAGATTCCGATGCTTCACTTCAGGTTTACTGTGTCCCTCTGACCTTCTTATTGACGATGAAACACAGAAATAGCATCGGAATTAAATACAAAAGGCACATTGCCGACTTAAGTACAAGAGGACTGTCTCTTCCTACTGTCTATGATTTGAACCATTCGTGTGACACTAGTTATAGATTCCGATGCTTCACTTCAGGTTTACTGTATCCCTCTGACCTTCTTATTGACGATGAACCACAGAAATTGCATCGGAATTAATTACAAAAGGCACAAAGCCGACTTAAGTACAGGATGGATACTCTTCCTACTGTCTAAGTTTTGAACCATTCCTCTGACACTAGTTATAGATTCCGATGTTTCACTTCAGGTTTACTGTATCCCTCTGACCTTCTTATTGACGATGAAACACAGAAATTGCATCGGAAATAAATAGAAAATGCACAATGCCGACTTAAGTACAAGAATACTGACCCTTCCTATTGTCTATGTTTTGAACCATTCCTGTGACACTAGTTATAGATTCCGATGCTTCACTTCAGGTTTACTGTATCCCTCTGACCTTCGTATTGAAGATGAAACACAGAATTTGCATCGGAATTGAATACAAAAGGCACAATGCCGACTTAAGTACAAGAAAATTGACTCCTCCTACTCTCTATGTTTTGAACAATTCCTCTGACACTAGTTATACATTCCGATGCTTCACTGCAGGTTGTCTGTATCCCTTGGACCTTCTTATTGACGATAAAACACAGAAATTGCATCGGAATTACATACAAAAGGCACAATGCCGACTGAAGTACAAGAAAACTGACTCCTCTTACTGTCTATGTTTGAACCATTCCTGTGATACTAGTCATAGATTCCGATGCTTCACTTCAGGTTTACTGTATCCCTCTGACCTTCTTATTGACGATGAAACACAGAAATTGGATCGGAATTAAATAGAAAAGACACAATGCCGACTTAAGTACAAGAATACTGACTCTTCTTACTGTCTATGATTTAAACCATTCCTGTGACACTAGTTATACGTTCCGATGCTTCACTTCGAGTTTTCTGTATCCCTTGGACCTTCTTATTGACGATGAAACACAGAAATTGCATCGGAATTAAATACAAAAGGCACAAAGCGACTTAAGTACAAGAAGACTGACTCTTCCTACTGTCTATGTTTAGAACTATTCCTGTGACACTAGTTATACATTCCGATGCTTCACTTCAGGTTTACTGTATCCCTTGGACCTTCTTATTGCCGATGAAACACAGAAATTGCATCGGAATTAAATACAATAGGCACATGCCGACTTAAGTACAAGAAGACTGACTCTTCCTACTGTCTACGTTTTGAACCATTCCTGTGACACTAATTATAAATTCCGATGCTTCACTTCAGGTTTACTGTATCCCTCTGACCTTCTTATTGACGATGAAACACAGAAATTGCATCGGAATTGATTACAAAAGGCACAATGCCGACTTAAGTGCAAGTGGACTGACTTTTATTTCTCTCTATGTTTTGAACCATTCCTGTGACACTAGTTATAGATTCCGATGCTTCACTTCAGGTTAACTGTATCCCTTGGACCTTCTTATTGACGATGAAACACAGAAATTGCAACCGAATTACATACAAAAGGCACAATGCCGACTGATGTACAAGAAGACTGACACATCTTACTGTCTATGTTTTGAACCATTCCTCTGACACTAGTTATGGATTCCGATGCTTCACTTCAGGTTTACTGTATCCCTTGGACCTTCTTTTTGACGTTGAAACACAGAAATTGCATCGGAATTGAATAGAAAAGGCACAATGCCGACTTGAGTACAAGAAGACTGACTCATCATACTGTCTATGCTTTGAACCATTCCCGTGACACTAGTTACACATTCCGATGCTTCACTTCAGGTTTACTGTATCCCTTGGACCTTCTTATTGACGATGAAACACAGAAATTGCATCGGAATTAAATAGAAAAAGCACAATGCCGACTTAAGTACAAGAGGACTGACTCTTCTAACTGTCTAAGTTTGAACCATTTCTGTGACACTAGATATAGATTCCGATGCTTCACTGCAGGTCTACTGTATCACTCTTACCTTCCTATTGAAGATGAAACGCGGAAATTGCATCGGAATTAAATACAAAAAGCACAATGCCGACTTAAGTACAAGAAGACTGACTCTTCTTACTGTCTATGTTTGAAAAATTCCTGTGACACTAGTTAAACATTCCGATCCTTCACTTCAGGTTTACTGTATCCCTATGACCTTCCTATTGAAGATGAAACACAGAAATTGCATCAGAATTAAATATAAAAGGCACAATGCCGACTTAAGTACAAGGAGACTGGCTCTTCTTACTGTCTATGTTTTGATCCATTTCTGTGACACTAGTTATACTTTCCGATGCTTCACTTCAGGTTTACTGTATCCCTTGGACCTTCTTATTGACGATGAAACACAGAAATTGCATTGGAATTAAATACAAAAGCCACAATGCCGACTTAAGTACAGGAAGGAAGACTCTTCCTACTGTCTATGTTTTGAACCATTCCTGTGACACTAGTTATAGATTCCGATGCTTCACATCAGGTTTACTGTATCCCTCTGTCCATCCTATTGAAGATGAAACACAGAAATTGCATTGGAATTAAATACAAAAGGATCAATGCCGACTTAGGTACAAGAAGACTGACTCCTCTTACTGTCTATGTTTTGAACCATTCCTCTGACACTAGTTATAGATTCCGATGCTTCACTTCAGGTTTACAGTATCCCTTGGACCTTCTTATTGACGACGAAACACAGAAATTGCATCGGAATTAAATAGAAATGGTACAATGCCGACTTGAGTACAAGAAGACTGACTCATCATACTGTCTATGTTTTGAACCATTCCTGTGACACTAGTTGTAGATTCCGATGCTTCACTTCAGGTTTACTGTATCCCTCTGACCTTCATGTTGACGATGAACCACAGAAATTGCATCGGAATTAAATACAAAAGGCACAATGCCGACTTAAGTACAAGATGAATGACTCTTCCTACTGTCTATGTTTTTAACCGTTCCTGTGACATTATTTATAGATTCCTATGCTTCACTTCAGGTTTACTGTATCTCCTGACCTTCCTATTGAAGATGAAACACAGAAATTGCACCGGAATGAAGTACAAAAGGCACAATGCCGACTTATGTACAAGAAGACTGACTCTTCCTACTGTCTATGTTTTGAACCATTCCTCTGACACTAGTTATAGATTCCGATGCTTCACTTCAGGTTTACTGTATCCCTCTGACATTCTCTTTGACGATGAAACACAGAAATTGCATCGGAATTAAATACAAAAGGCACAATGCCGACATAAGTACAAGAAGACTGACTCTTCCTACTGTCTATGTTTTGAACCATTCCTGTGACACTAGTTATAGATTCTGATGCTTCACTTCAGGTTTACTGTACCCCTCTGACCTTGTTATTGATGATGAAACACTGAAATTGCATCGCAAATAAATACAAAAGGCACAACGCCGACTCAAGTACAAGAAGACTGACTCTTCCAACTGTCTATGCTTTGAACCATTCCCGTGACACTAGTTGCACATTCCGATGCTTCACTTCAGGTTTACTGTATCCCTTGGACCTCCTTATTGACGATGAAACACAGAAATTGCATCGGAATTAAATACAAAAGGCACAATGCCGACTTAAGTACAAGAAGTATGACTCATCCTACTGTCTATGTTTCGAACCACTCCTGTGGCACTAGTTATACATTCCGATGTTTCACTTCAGGTTTACTGTATCCCTCTGACCTTCTTATTGACGATGAACCACAGAAATTGCATCGGAATTAAATACAAAAGGCACAAATCCGACTTAAGTACAGGATGGATACTCTTCCTACTGTCTAAGTTTTGAACCATTCCTCTGACACTAGTTATAGATTCCGATGTTTCGCTTCAGGTTTACTGTATCCCTCTGACCTTCTTATTGACGATGAAACACAGAAATTGCATCGGAATTAAATAGAAAATGCACAATGCCGACTTAAGTACAAGAATACTGACCCTTCCTATTGTCTATGTTTTGAACCATTCCTGTGACACTAATTATAGATTCCGATGCTTCACTTCAGGTTTACTGTACCCCTCTGACCTTCCTATTGAAGATGAAACACAGAAATTGCATCGGAATTGAATACAAAAGGCACAATGCCGACTTAAGTACAAGAAGATTGACTCCTCCTACTCTCTATGTTTTGAACCATTCCTCTGACACTAGTTATACATTCCGATGCTTCACTGCAGGTTGTCTGTATCCCTTGGACCTTCTTATTGACGATAAAACACAGAAATTGCATCGGAATTACATACAAAAGGCACAATGCGACTTAAGTACAAGAAGACTGACTTTCCCTACTGTCTATGTTTCGAACCATTCCTGTGACACTAGTAATAGATTGCGATGCTTCACTTCAGGCTTACTGTATCCCTCTGACCTTCTTATTGACGATGAAACACAGAAATTGCATCGGAATTAAATAGAAAAGGCACAATGCCGACTTAAGTACAAGAGGACTGACTCTTCCAACTGTCTATGCTTTGATCCAATCCCGTGACACTAGTTACACATTCCGATGCTTCACTTCAGGTTTACAGTATTTCTTGGACCTTCTTATTGACGACGAAACACAGAAATTGCATCGGAATTAAATAGAAATGGTACAATGCCGACTTGAGTACAAGAAGACTGACTCATCATACTGTCTATGTTTTGAACCATTCCTGTGACACTAGTTGTAGATTCCGATGCTTCACTTCAGGTTTACTGTATCCCTCTGACCTTCATGTTGACGATGAACCACAGAAATTGCATCGGAATTAAATACAAAAGGCACAATGCCGACTTAAGTACAAGATGAATGACTCTTCCTACTGTCTATGTTTTTAACCATTCCTGTGACATTATTTATAGATTCCGATGCTTCACTTCAGGTTTACTGTATCTCCTGACCTTCCTATTGAAGATGAAACACAGAAATTGCATCGGAATGAAATACAAAAGGCACAATGCCGACTTAAGTACAAGAAGACTGACTCTTCCTACTGTCTATGTTTTGAACCATTCCTCTGACACTAGTTATAGATTCCGATGCTTCACTTCAGGTTTACTGTATCCCTCTGACATTCTCTTTGACGATGAAACACAGAAATTGCATCGGAATTAAATACAAAAGGCACAATGCCGACATAAGTACAAGAAGACTGACTATTATTACTCTCTATGTTTTGTACCATTCCTGTGACACTAGTTGTAGATTCCGATGCTTCACGTCAGGTATACTGTATCCCTTTGACCTTCTTATTGACGATGAAATACAGAAATTGCATCGGAATTAAATACGAAAGGCACAATGCCGACTTAAGTACAAGAGGACTGACTCTTCTTACTCTCTGTGTTTTGAAACATACCTTTGACACTAGTTATAGATTCCGATGCTTCACTTCAGGTTTACTGTATCCCTTGGACCTTCTTATTGACGACGAAACACAGAAATTGCATCGGAATTAAATAGAAAAGGCACAATGCCGACTTCAGTACGAGAAGACTGATTCTTCCTACTGTCTATGTTTTGAACCATTCCTGTGACACAAGTTACACATTCCGATCCTTCACTTCAGGTTTACTGTATCCCTTGGACCTCCTTATTGACGATGAAACACAGAAATTGCATCGGAATTAAATACAAAAGGCACAATGCCGACTTAAGTACAAGAAGAATGACTCATCCTACTGTCTATGTTTCGAACAACTCCTGTGGCACTAGTTATAGATTCCGATGCTTCACTTCAGGTTTACTGTATCCCTCTGACATTCTCTTTGACGATGAAACACAGAAATTGCATCGGAATTAAATACAAAAGGCACAATGCCGACATAAGTACAAGAAGACTGACTATTATTACTCTCTATGTTTTGTACCATTCCTGTGACACTAGTTGTAGATTCCGATGCTTCACGTCAGGTATACTGTATCCCTTGGACCTTCTTATTGACGATGAAATACAGAAATTGCATCGGAATTAAATACGAAAGGCACAATGCCGACTTAAGTACAAGAGGACTGACTCTTCTTACTCTCTGTGTTTTGAAACATACCTTTGACACTAGTTATAGATTCCGATGCTTCACTTCAGGTTTACTGTATGCCTTGGACCTTCTTATTGACGATGAACCACAGAAATTGCATCGGAATTAAATACAAAAGGCACAAATCCGACTTAAGTACAGGATGGATACTCTTCCTACTGTCTAAGTTTTGAACCATTCCTCTGACACTAGTTATAGATTCCGATGTTTCACTTCAGGTTTACTGTATCCCTCTGACCTTCTTATTGACGATGAAACACAGAAATTGCATCGGAATTAAATAGAAAATGCACAATGCCGACTTAAGTACAAGAATACTGACCCTTCCTATTGTCTATGTTTTGAACCATTCCTGTGACACTAGTTATAGATTCCGATGCTTCACTTCAGGTTTACTGTATCCCTCTGACCTTCCTATTGAAGATGAAACACAGAAATTGCATCGGAATTGAATACAAAAGGCACAATGCCGACTTAAGTACAAGAAGATTGACTCCTCCTACTCTCTATGTTTTGAACCATTCCTCTGACACTAGTTATACATTCCGATGCTTCACTGCAGGTTGTCTGTATCCCTTGGACCTTCTTATTGACGATAAAACACAGAAATTGCATCGGAATTACACACAATAGGCACAATGCGACTTAAGTACAAGAAGACTGACTCTTCCTACTGTCTATATTTCGAACCATTCCTGTGACACTAGTAATAGATTGCGTTGCTTCACTTCAGGCTTACTGTATCCCTCTGACCTTCTTATTGACGATGAAACACAGAAATTGGATCGGAATTAAATAGAAAAGACACAATGCCGACTTAAGTACAAGAATACTGACTCTTCTTACTGTCTATGATTTAAACCATTGCTGTGACACTAGTTATACGTTCCGATGCTTCACTTCGAGTTTACTGTATCCCTTGGACCTTCTTATTGACGATGAAACACAGAAATTGCATCGGAATTAAATACAAAAGGCACAAAGCGACTTAAGTACAAGAAGACTGACTCTTCCTACTGTCTATGTTTAGAACCATTCCTGTGACACTAGTTATACATTCCGATGCTTCACTTCAGGTTTACTGTATCCCTTGGTCCTTCTTATTGCCGATGAAACACTGATATTGCATCGGAATTAAATACAATAGGCACATGCCGACTTAAGTACAAGAAGACTGACTCTTCCTACTGTCTACGTTTTGAACCATTCCTGTGACACTAATTATAAATTCCGATGCTTCACTTCAGGTTTACTGTATCCCTCTGACCTTCTTATTGACGATGAAACACAGAAATTGCATCGGAATTGATTACAAAAGGCACAATGCCGACTTAAGTGCAAGTGGACTGACTTTTATTTCTCTCTATGTTTTGAACCGATCCTGTGACACTAGTTATAGATTCCGATGCTACACTTCAGGTTAACTGTATCCCTTGGACCTTCTTATTGACGATGAAACACAGAAATTGCAACCGAATTACATACAAAAGGCACAATGCCGACTGATGTACAAGAAGACAGACACATCTTACTGTCTATGTTTTGAACCATTCCTCTGACACTAGTTATGGATTTCGATGCTTCAATTCAGGTTTATTGTATCCCTTGGACCTTTTTTTTTTGACGATGAAACACAGAAATTGCATCGGAATTGAATAGAAAAGGCACAATGCCGACTTAAGTACGAGAAGACTGACTCTTCCAACTGTCTATGCTTTGTACCATTCCCGTGACACTAGTTACACATTCCGATGCTTCACTTCAGGTTTACTGTATCCCTTGGACCTTCTTATTGACGATGAAACACAGAAATTGCATCGGAATTAAATAGAAAAGGCACAATGCCGACTTAAGTACAAGAGGACTGACTCTTCTTACTGTCTAAGTTTGAACCATTTCTGTGACACTAGATATAGATTCCGATGCTTCACTGCAGGTTTACTGTATCCCTCTTACCTTCCTATTGAAGATGAAACACGGAAATTGCATCGGAATTAAATACAAAAGGCACAATGCCGACTTAAGTACAAGAAGACTGACTCTTCTGACTGTCTATGTTTGAACAATTCCTGTGACACTAGTTACACATTCCGATGCTTCACTTCAGGTTTACTGTATCCCTATGACCTTCCTATTGAAGATGAAACACAGAAATTGCATCAGAATTAAATATAAAAGGCACAATGCCGACTTAAGTACAAGAAGACTGGCTCTTCTTACTGTCTATGTTTTGAACCATTTCTGTGACACTAGTTATACTTTCCGATGCTTCACTTCAGGTTTACTGTATCCCTTGGACCTTCTTATTGACGATGAAACACAGAAATTGCATTGGAATTAAATACAAAAGCCACAATGCCGACATAAGTACAGGAAGGAAGACTCTTCCTACTGTCTATGTTTTGAGCCATTCCTGTGACACTAGTTATAGATTCCGATGCTTCACATCAGGTTTACTGTATCCCTCTGTCCATCCTATTGAAGATGAAGCACAGAAATTGCATTGGAATTAAATACAAAAGGCACAATGCCGACTTAGGTACAAGAAGACTGACTCTTCTTACAGTCTATGTTTTGAACCATTCCTCTGACACTAGTTATAGATTCCGATGCTTCAATTCAGGTTTACAGTATCTCTTGGACCTTCTTATTGACGACGAAACACAGAAATTGCATCGGAATTAAATAGAAATGGTACAATGCCGACTTGAGTACAAGAAGACTGACTCATCATACTGTCTATGTTTGAACCATTCCTGTGACACTAGTTGTAGATTCCGATGCTTCACTTCAGGTTTACTGTATCCCTCTGACCTTCATGTTGACGATGAACCACAGAAATTGCATCGGAATTAAATACAAAAGGCACAATGCCGACTTAAGTACAAGATGAATGACTCTTCCTACTGTCTATGTTTTTAACCATTCCTGTGACATTATTTATAGATTCCGATGCTTCACTTCAGGTTTACTGTATCTCCTGACCTTCCTATTGAAGATGAAACACAGAAATTGCATCGGAATGAAATACAAAAGGCACAATGCCGACTTAAGTACAAGAAGACTGACTCTTCCTACTGTCTATGTTTTGAACCATTCCTCTGACACTAGTTATAGATTCCGATGCTTCACTTCAGGTTTACTGTATCCCTCTGACATTCTCTTTGACGATGAAACACAGAAATTGCATCGGAATTAAATACAAAAGGCACAATGCCGACATAAGTACAAGAAGACTGACTATTATTACTCTCTATGTTTTGTACCATTCCTGTGACACTAGTTGTAGATTCCGATGCTTCACGTCAGGTATACTGTATCCCTTAGACCTTCTTATTGACGATGAAATACAGAAATTGCATCGGAATTAAATACGAAAGGCACAATGCCGACTCAAGTACAAGAAGAGTGACTCTTCCAACTGTCTATGCTTTGAACCATTCCCGTGACACTAGTTACACATTCCGATGCTTCACTTCAGGTTTACTGTATCCCTTGGACCTCCTTATTGACGATGAAACACAGAAATTGCATCGGAATTAAATACAAAAGGCACAATGCCGACTTAAGTACAAGAAGAATGACTCATCCTACTGTCTATGTTTCGAACCACTCCTGTGGCACTAGTTATAGATTCCGATCCTTCACTTCAGGTTTACTGTATCCCTCTGACCTTCCTATTGAACATGAAACACAGTAATAGCATCGGAATTAAAAACAAAAGGCACAATGCCGACTTAAGTACAATAAGACTGACTCTTCCTATGTCTATGCTTTGAACCATTCCTCTGACACTAGTTATAGATTCCGATGCATCACTTCAGGTTTACTGTATCCCTCTGACCTTCTTATTGACGATGAAACACAGAAATAGCATCGGAAATAAATACAAAAGGCACAATGCCGACTTAAGTACAAGAAGACTGACTCTTCCTACTGTCTATGTTTTGAACCATTCCTGTGACGCTAGTTATACATTCCGAAGCTTCACTTCAGGTTTACTGTATCCCTTGGACCTTCTTATTGACGACGAAACACAGAAATTGCATCGGAATTAAATACAAAAGGCACAATGCCGACTTCAGTACCAGAATACCGACTCTTCTTACTGTCTATCTTTTGAACCATTCCTGTGACACTAGTTATAGATTCCGATGCTTCACTTCAGGTTTACTGTATCCCTCTGACCTACTAATTGACGATGAAACACAGAAATTGCATCGGAATTAGATACAAAAAGCACAATGCCGACTTCAGTACAAGAGGACTGACTCTTCTTACTCTCCGTGTTTTGAAACATACCTTTGACACTAGTTATAGATTCCGATGCTTCACTTCAGGTTTACTGTATCCCTTGGACCTCCTTATTGACCACGAAACACAGAAATTGCATCGGAATTAAATTGAAAAGGCACAATGCCTACTTAAGTACAAGTAGACTGACCCTTCCTAATGTCTATGTTTTGAACCATTCCTGTGACACTAGTAATAGATTCCGATGCCTCACTTCAGGTTTACTGTATCTCTCTGACCTTCTTATTGACGATGAATCACAGAAATTGCATCGGAATTGAATAGAAAAGGCACAATGCCGACTTATGTACAAGAAGACTGACTCTTCTTACTGTCTATGTTTTGAACCAATCCTGTGACACTAGTTATAGATTCCGATGCTTCACTTCAGGTTAACTGTATCCCTCTGACCTTCCTATTGAAAATGAAACACAGAAATTGCATCGGAATTAAATAGAAAAGGCACAATGCCGACCTAAGTACAAGAATACTGACTCTTCTTACTGTCTATGTTTTGAACCATTCCTGTGACACTAGTTATAGATTCCGATGCTTCACTTCAGGTTTACTGTATCCCTTGGACCTTCTTATTGACGATGAAACAAAGAAATTTCATCGGAATTAAATACAAAAGGCACAATGCCGACTTAAGTACAAGAAGACTGACTCTTCTTACTGTCTATGTTTGAACAACTCCTGTGACACTAGTTATAGATTCCGATGCTTCACTTCAGGTTTACTGTATCCCCTGGACCTCCTTTTTGACGATGAAACACAGAAATCGCATCGGAATTAAATACAAAAGGCACAATGCCGACTTAAGTACAAGAAGAATGACTCTTCCTTCTGTCTATGCTTTGAACCATTCCTGTGACACTAGTTATAGATTCCGATGCTTCACTGCAGGTTTGCTGTATCCCTCTGAACTTCTTATTGGTGATGAAACACAGAAATTGCATCGGAAATAAATACAAAAGGCACAATCCCGACTCAAGTACAAGAAGACTGACTCTCCCTAATGTCTATGTTTGAAACATTCCTGTGACACTAAATATACATTCCGATGCTTCACTTCAGGTTTACTGTATCCCCTGGACCTTCTTATTGACGATGAAACACAGAAATTGCATCGGAATTAAATACAAAAGGCACAATGCCGACTTAAGTCCAAGAAGACTAACTTCTCTTACTCTCTATGTTTGAACCATTTCTGTGACACTAGTTATAGATTCCGGTGCTTCACTTCAGGTTTACTGTATCCCTCTGACCTTCCTATTGAAGATGAAACACAGAAATTGCATCGGAATTAAATACAAAAGGCACAATGCCGACTTAAGTACAAGAAGACTGACTCTTCTTACTGTCTATGTTTGAGCAATTCCTGTGACACTAGTTATAGATTCCGATGCTTCACTTTAGGTTTACTGCATCCCTCTGACCTTCCTATTGAAGATGAAACGCAGAAATTGCATCGGGATTAAATACAAAGGCACTACGCCGACTCAAGTTCAAGAAGACTGACTCTTCCTACTGTCTATGTTTTGAATCAATTCTGTGACACTAGTAATAGATTCCGATGCGTCACTTCGGGTTTACTGTATCCCTCTGACTTTCCTATTGAAGAAGATACACAGAAATTGCATCGGAATTAAATACAAAGGGCACAATGCCATCTTAAGTACAAGAAGACTGACTCTTCTTACTGTCTATGTTTGAACGATGCCTGTTACACTAGTTATAGATTCCGAAGCTTTACTTCGGGTTTACTATATCCCTCTGACCATCCTATTGAAGATGAAACACAGAAATTGCATCGGAATAAAATACAAAAGGCACAATGCCGACTTAAGTACAAGGAGACTGACTCTTCCTACTGTCTATGATTTGAACCATTCCTGTGACACTAGTTATAGATTCCGATGCTTCACTTCAGTTTTACTGTATCCCTCTGACCTTCTTATTGACGATGAAACACAGAAATTGGATCGGAATTAAATAGAAAAGACACAATGCCGACTTAAGAACGAGAATACTGACTCTTCTTACTGTCTATGATTTAAACCATTCCTGTGACACTAGTTATACGTTCCGATGCTTCACTTCGGGTTTTCTGTATCCCTTGGTTCTTCTTATTGACGATGAAACACAGAAATTGCATCGGAATTAAATACAAAAGGCTCAATGCCTACTTAAGTACAAGAAGACTGACTCTCCCTACTGTCTATGTTTGAAACATTCCTGTGACACTAATTATACATTCCGATGCTTCACTTCATGTTTACTGTATCCCTTGGACCTTCTTATTGACGATGAAACTCAGAAATTGCAACCGAATTACATACAAAAGGCACAATGCCGACTGATGTACAAGAAGACTGACACATCTTACTGTCTATGTTTAGAACCATTCCTCTGACACTAGTTATGGATTCCGATGCTTCACTTCCGGTTTACTGTATTCCTTGGACCTTCTTATTGACGACGAAACACAGAAACTGCATCGGAATCAATTAGAAAAGGCACAATGCCGACTTAAGTACATGAAGACTGACTCTTATTTCTCTCTATGTTTTGAACCATTCCTGTGACACTAGTTATAGATTCCGATGCTTCACTTCAGGTTTACTGTATCCCTCTGACCTACTAATTGACGATGAAACACAGAAATTGCATCGGAATTAGATACAAAAAGCACAATGCCGACTTAAATACAAGAGGACTGACTCTTCTTACTCTCCGTGTTTTGAAACATACCTTTGACACTAGTTATAGATTCCGATGCTTCACTTCAGGTTTACTGTATCCTTTGGACCTCCTTATTGACCACGAAACACAGAAATTGCATCGGAATTAAATTGAAAAGGCACAATGCCTACTTAAGTACAAGAAGACTGACCCTTCCTAATGTCTATGTTTTGAACCATTCCTGTGACAATAGTAATAGATTCCGATGCCTCACTTCAGGTTTACTGTATCCCTCTGACCTTCGTATTGACGATGAATCACAGAAATTGCATCGGAATTGAATAGAAAAGGCACAATGCCGACTTATGTACAAGAAGACTGACTCTTCCTACTGTCTATATTTTGAACCATTCCTGTTACACTAGTTATACATTCCGATGCTTCACTTCAGGTTTACTGTAACCCTTGGACCTCATTTTTGACGATGAAACACAGAAATTGCATCGGAATTAAATAGAAAAGGCACAATGCCGACCTAAGTACAAGAATACTGACTCTTCTTACTGTCTATACTTTGAACCATTCCTGTGACACTAGTTATAGATTCCGATGCTTCACTTCAGGTTTACTGTATCCCTTGGACCTTCTTATTGACGATGAAACAAAGAAATTTCATCGGAATTAAATACAAAAGGCACAATGCCGACTTAAGTACAAGAAGACTGACTCTTCTTACTGTCTATGTTTGAACAACTCCTGTGACACTAGTTATAGATTCCGATGCTTCACTTCAGGTTTACTGTATCCCCTGGACCTCCTTTTTGACGATGAAACACAGAAATCGCATCGGAATTAAATACAAAAGGCACAATGCCGACTTAAGTACAAGAAGAATGACTCTTCCTTCTGTCTATGTTTTGAACCATTCCTGTGACACTAGTTATAGATTCCGATGCTTCACTTCAGGTTTGCTGTATCCCTCTGTACTTCTTATTGGTGATGAAACACAGAAATTGCATCGGAAATAAATACAAAAGGCACAATCCCGACTCAAGTACAAGAAGACTGACTCTCCCTACTGTCTATGTATGAAACATTCCTGTGACACTAATTATACATTCCGATGCTTCACTTCAGGTTTACTGTATCCCTTGGACCTTCATATTGACGATGAAACACAGAAATTGAATCGGAATTAAATACAAAAGGCACAATCCCGACTTAAGTCCAAGAAGACTAACTTTTCTTACTCTCTATGTTTGAACCATTTCTGTGACACTAGTTATAGATTCCGGTGCTTCACTTCAGGTTTACTATATCCCTCTGACCTTCCTATTGAAGATGAAACACAGAAATTGCATCGGAATTAAATACAAAAGGCACAATGCCGACTTAAGTACAAGAAGACTGACTCTTCTTACTGTCTATGTTTGAGCAATTCCTGTGACACTAGTTATAGATTCCGATGCTTCACTTTAGGTTTACTGTATACGTCTGACCTTCCTATTGAAGATGAAACGCAGAAATTGTATAAGGATTAAATACAAAGGCACTACGCCGACTCAAGTTCAAGAACACTGACTCTTCCTACTGTCTATATTTTGAACCATTTCTGCGACACTAGTTATAGATTCCGATGCGTCACTTCGGGTTTACTGTATCCCTCTGACCTTCCTATTGAAGAAGATACACAGAAATTGCATCGGAATTAAGTACAAAAGGCACAATGCAGTCTTAAGTACAAGAAGACTGACTCTTCTTACTGTCTATGTTTGAACGATTCCTGTTACACTAGTTATAGATTCCGAAGCTTCACTTCAGGTTTACTATATCCCTCTGACCTTCCTATTGAAGATGAAACACAGAAATTGCATCGGAATAAAATACAAAAGGCACAATGCCGACTTAAGTACAAGAAGACTGACTCTTCCTACGATTCCTGTTACACTAGTTATAGATTCCGAAGCTTCACTTCAGGTTTACTATATCCCTCTGACCTTCCTATTGAAGATGAAACACAGAAATTGCATCGGAATAAAATACAAAAGGCACAATGCCGACTTAAGTACAAGAAGACTGACTCTTCCTACTGTCTATGATTTGAACCATTCCTGTGACACTAGTTATAGATTCCGATGCTTCACTTCAGGTTTACTGTATCCCTCTGACCTTCTTATTGACGATGAAACACAGAAATTGCATCGGAATTAAATAGAAAAGGCACAATGCCGACTCAAGTACAAGAAGACTGACTCTTCTTACTGTCTATGTTTTGAACGATTCCTGTGACACTAGTTATACATTCCGATGCTTCACTTCAGGTTTACTGTATCCCTTGGACCTTCTTATTGTCGATGAAGCACAGAAATTGCATCGGAATTAAATACAAAAGGCACAATGCCTACTTAAGTACAAGAACACTGACTCTTCCTACTGTCTATATTTTGAACCATTCCTGTGACACTAGTTATACATTCCGATGCTTCACTTCAGGTTTACCGTATCCCTTGGACCTCCTTTTTGACGATGAAACACAGAAATCGCATCGGAATTAAATACAAAAGGCACAATGCCGACTTAAGTACAAGAAGAATGACTCTTCCTACTGTCTATGTTTTGAACCATTCCTGTGACTCTAGTTATACATTCCGATGCTTCACTTCAGGTTTACTGTATCCTTCCGACCTTCATATTGACGATGAAACACAGAAATTGCATCTTAATTAAATAGAAAAGTCACAATGCCGACTTAATTACAAGAGGACTGACTCTTCCTACTGTCTATGTATTGAACAATTCCTGTGACACTAGTTATACATTCCGATGCTTCACTTCAGGTTTACTGTATCCCTTGGACCTTCTTATTGACAATGAAACACAGAAATTGCATCGGAATTAAATACGAAAGGTACAATGCCGACTTAAGTACAAGAAGACTGACTCTTCTTACTGTCTATGATTTGATCCATTTATGTGACACTAGTTATAGATTCCTCTGCTTCACGTCAGGTTTGCTGTAACCCTCCGACCTTCATATTGACGACGAAACACAGAAATTGCTTCGGAATTAAATAGAAAAGGCACAATGCCGACTTAATTACAAGAAGACTGACTCTTTTTACTGTCTATGTATTGAACCATTCCTGTGACACTAGTTATAAATTCCGATGCTTCACTTCAGGTTTACTGTATCCCTCTGACCTTCTTATTGACGATGAAACACAGAAATTGAATCGGAACTAAAAACAATAGGCACAATGCCGACTTAAGTACAAGAAGACTGACTCTTCCTACTGTCTATGCTTTGAACCATTCCTGTGACACTAGTTATACATTCCGATGCTTCACTTGAGGTTTACTGTATCCCCTGGACCTTCTTATTGACGATGAAACACAGTAATTGCATCGGAATTAAATACAAAAGGCACAATGCCGACTTAAGTACAAGAAGACTGACTCTTCCTACTGTCTATGTTTTGAACCATTCCTGTGACGCTAGTTATAGATTCCGATGCTTCACTTCAGGTTTACGGTATCCCTCCGACCTTCATATTGACGATGAAACACAGAAATTGCATCGGAATTAAATAGAAAAGGCACAATGCCGACTTAATTACAAGAAGACTGACTCTTCCTACTGTCTATGTATTGAACCATTCCTGTGACACTAGTTATACATTCCGATGCTTCACTTCAGGATTACTGTATCCCTTGGACCTTCTTATTGACGATGAAACACAGATATTGCATCGGAATTAAATACGAAAGGTACAATGCCGACTTAAGTACAAGAAGACTGACTCTTCTTACTGTCTATGATTTGAACCATTTCTGTGACACTAGTTCTAGATTCCGCTGCTTCACGTCAGGTTTACTGTATCCCTCTGACCTTCCTATTGAAGATGCAACACTGAACTTTCATCGGAATTAAATACAAAACGCACAATGCCGACTTAAGTACAAGAAAACTCACGCTTCTTACTGTCTATGTTTGAACAACTCCTGTGCCACTAGTTATAGACTCCGATGCTTCACTTCAGGTTGCTTGGACTTCCTTTTTGTCGATGTAACACAGAAATTGCTTCGGAATTAAATACAAAAGGCACAATGCCGACTTAAGTACAAGAAGACTGACCCGTCTTACTGTCTATATTTTGAACCATTCCTGTGACACTAGTTATACATTCCGATGCTTCACTTCAGGTTTACTGTATCCCTTGGACCTTCTTATTGACGATCAAACACAGAAATTGCATCGGAATTAAATAGAAAAGGCACAATGCCGACTTAAGTACAAGAGGCCTGACTCTTCTTACTGTCTATGTTTTGAAACATTCCTGTGACACTAGTTATAGATTCCGATGCTTCACTTCAGGCTTACTGTATCCCTTGGACCTTCTTATTGACGACGAAACACAGAAATTGCATCGGAAAAAATAGAAAATGTACAATGCCGACTTAAGTACAAGAAGACTGACCCTTCCTATTGTCTATGATTTGAACCATTAGTGTGACACTAGTTATATATTCCGAAGCTTCACATCAGGTTTACTGTATCCCTCTGACCTTCATGTTGACGATGAACTACAGAAATTGCATCGGAATTAATTAGAAAAGGCACAATACCGACTTAAGTACAAGAAGACTGACTCTTCTTACAATGTTTTGAACCATTCCTGTGACACTAGTTATAGATTCCGATGCTTCACTTCAGGTTTACTGTATCCCTTCGACGTTCTTATTGACGATGAAACAAAGAAATTTCATCGGAATTAATTACAAAACGCACAATGCCGACTTAAGTACAAGAAGGCTGACTCTTCTTACTGTCTATGTTTGAACAACTCCTGTGACACTAGTTATAGATTCCGATGCTTCACTTCAGGTTTACTGTATCCCTCTGACCTTCTTATTGACGATGAAACACAGAAATTGCATCAGAATTAAATACAAAGGGCTCAATGCCGACTCAAGTACAAGAAGGCTGACTCTTCCTACTGTCTATGTTTTGAACCATTTCTGTGACACTAGTTATAGATTCCAAGGCTTCACTTCAGGTTTACTGTATCCCAACTACCTTTCTATTGAAGATGAAACACAGAAATTGCATCGGAATTAAATACAAAAGGCACAATGCCGACTTAAGTACAAGAAGACTGACTCTTCTTACTGACTATGTTTTGAACCATTTCTGTGACACTAGTTATAGATTCCGATGCTTCACTACAGGTTTGCTGTATCCCTCTGACCTTCTTATTGACGATGAAACACAGAAATTGCATCGGAATTAAATACATAAGGCACAATACCGACTTAAGTACAAGAAGAATAACTCTTCTTTCTGTCTTGGTTTTGAACCATTCCTGTGACACTTGTTATACATTCTGATGTTTCATTTCAGGTTTACTGTATCCCTTGGACCTTCTTTTAGACGATGAAAGACAGAAATTGCATCGGAATTAAATACAAAAGGCACAATGCCGACTTAAGTACAAGATGACTGACTCTTCTTACTGTCTATGTTTTGAACCATATCTGTGACACTAGTTATAAATTCCGATGCTTCACTTCAGGTTTACTGTATCCCTTGGACCTTCTTATTGACGATGAAACACAGAAATTGCATCGGAATTCAATACAAAAGGCACAATGGCGACTTAAGTACAAGAAGACTGACTCTTCCTACTGTCTATGTTTTGAACCATTCCTGTGACACTAGTTATACATTCCGATGCTTCACGTTAGGTTTACTGTATCCCTTTATAAAGGCACATTTGCATGCCGAGCGTGAGTTTCCTCGGAAACGCGAAATACTAATTAAATAAATGATCAGTGACAAATAAGTAAAGCCCATGGCACACAACTGCAGCGCTGTGTCGCTGATAAAACAAAAGCACAATTACGTTACTGTTATGTTTGATTAAAAAAGGCGAGCTCTGGTAGAAGTGGTGCGAGAAGCACGTATTTTATTTTATTGTCTGGCACACCGCCATATTTCATGTTATAGAAGAATACTGCGAGTTGCAACCACAATTGGCACTCGATTCTGTAAAGAATTTATATTTATAAAAGTAAGTAGGATTATGAACTGTAGGCTTATTCATTGAATATATCTGATTTAACTAACTGTGTAACTTTTTTATGTTTAGTAGACAATCACCTCTGTACGACGTATTGGCATGGCTGGCAAATTATTGTAATATTGAGATTTAGATTATGAGTCCCCACCTACCGCAGCAGTCTTTGGAAACGATTTAATTACGAAGTCCGATTATTTCAGTTGTATTTCACGGTCAACTACGAGTAACATTGCCTTTACGAAAAAGCCATTGTCAAGCGTCTGATAACGAATAATTAAACGTCCACGTTCCAGATAAGCAAAATATTAATTACAATTGCAATCACAATCACCATCATACAGATAGGATAATTAATATTTAAATAACAATATATTTTTTTATTAATTTTTATTTATTTTATATTGGCGACTGCGTGTCGGACTTGTTATTTTGTCATTTGTTACATTGTTCTCTTTGTTTCATGTAAAAAATCAACTTTCTGGACCTGGACGTCAATGTATGAGAGATAACAAAATCTGAAGATATTTCCCAATTCTGAAATTTTGCCGGAAGACGCAAAGAAACTTCCAGCAAAATAAGGTAAGACGCAGCATCTTTGCATTAGCAGGCTTGACCAGACGTATAATTCAGTGTATTAGCTTTTCAGTAAATTCTGTAGTGTTTCTTTTCCGCATAACAGTTTCAGTGATAAATTTCATTCTCAGTACTTTTCCCGAAACAATAACGTATGCAACAATACCAATACACGAGTGTACAATATGGCCGACTTCTGTACGATATCATGTAACATGGCCAGCAGCCATTACCAATAATCTCAAATTCAGTTTATATTTTTAAATTAACAGACAGCCATTGTTGCTACGAGCGATTCACGCTCAACTACATTTTATTTTAAAATCAGTGTCAAAAATTTTCTTGAAACATATATCACGTGTGGCATGGTAATAACTAGAAAACAATATGCAAAAATGGAACAGCAAAGACGTACTATTCAGACGCAATCCGAATCGGACGTGAGACAAGTGTTAGAAAATGACTTTACGACAGCAACCGGTAGTGACGATTCATCAAACATTGACGCAAGTGTTGACAAAAATTTTGACAATAGGCCGTCCACTACAAAAATTTCAAAATCTCAATCAGAGCCCATGTTAATGCATGACGTCACGTCTAATGACGCGGCGGGTGCAGAGACCTTGCAAACGGTAAACATTGCCGACATGTAACTGTTACTATGTAAAAATTTGAACAAAACGAGTGCCAAAAAGACGTTGCATAGTGAACCTCTGTGTCACGGACATTAACGAACATTACTAACTCTGCAACTACGCAGAAACTTATGTGAAGGAAACGGTTAATGCCATTCATTATGCATCGTACCTATGTAAACGCGATGAACGATTTCTTTGATTAATAACTACGAACATTTAGGTGAGCTATATACAGCAAAAAACAGAAAATGTGAAGTGCATAATTCGTACATCGTCTAGTGACATTACTACAGTACCTAAGTTCAAGATGTTAACTGGATTAAATGGACACAAAGTGCCTGTCCAGAAAACAACACGACGGGTGGAAGAATTTTGGTTGGAACTTCAGGGAATGAAATGTTCTCAAAATGGGACGGACACTCTTACCTGGACTGCCCAAGGATCGACGCCAGCTATGTGCCGTCCGAGGTTCTGCAACCAAGCTTCCACGGAATGTAAAAACCGAACTGCACGTGGACCAATTACTCGACGGGTCACGTCTGATCTGTAATAAGCAATGCTTTTAGTCACAACCAACTGCATCACTACGACTATAATGGAAATGGGAAACGGACACGCTTATGTATTAATCACGTTGTTATACAACGATGTTACTGTGATCAAAAAACTTTACCACGACGATACTAACCTGTAAAAAATTATTGTGCAGCGGATGAATATGAACTGTAATAACGACACGATGTGTATAGGTCAACGCACCTGAAAAATACGGACATTTTTCTTTGAAGTATTTCAAAACAATACTATGTAACTAAGAACATTCAACAATCTAAGTTGTATTGTGTTATAACAAAAATTGTAAATTTAAAACTAAGTTACCTGTCATAGAATGTAGTCTTCATATGTAATCTTGGTTGAATATTTTCGTTGTGCAACGACTGAAAAACGCGCGCACTCGAACAATATGAACTGCAATACTGTGCCGCGTGATCTAACTGTACGATATAACGGCAGTGCCGCAGTTACACAGACGCTTCTGCGCATGCGCGCACTCTATCTGCCAACATAAGAACTTTTACGGCGCACCCGCGTCATTGAAATTTTGTATATAATGTGTATAATGTGTAATGTAAGTCATGTAAATAGTTGTAGATAACTTAGATTTTCTTGTGCCTTTAGGTGAATTGCTCGCCTCCAGGTGTGTCCTTTCGCCTCGCAATTCAGGGGCAATATAAAGGCACATTTGCATGCCGAGCGTGAGCTTCCTCGGAAACGCGAAATACTAATTAAATAAATGATCAGTGACAAATAAGTAAAGCATATGGCACACAACTGCAGCGCTGTGTCGCTGATAAAACAAAAGCACAATTACGTTACTCTTATGTTTGATTAAAAAAGGAGAGCTCTGGTAGAAGTGGTGCGAGAAGCACGTATTTCATTTTATTGTCTGGCACACCGCCATATTTCATGTTATAGAAGAATACTACGAGTTGCAACCACACTAGGCACTCGATTCTGTAAAGAATTTATATTTATAAAAGTAAGTAGGATTATGAACTGTAGGCTTATTCATTGAATATATCTGATTTAACTAACTAGGTAACTTTTTTATGTTTAGTAGACAATCACCTCTGTACGACGTATTGGCATGGCTGGTAAATTATTGTAATATTGAGGTTTAGATTATGAGTCCGTACCTACCGCAGCAGTCTTTAGAAACGATTTAATTACGAAGTCCGATTATTTCAGTTTTATTTCACGGTCAACTACGAGTAACATTGAATTTACGAAAGAGCCACTGTCAAGCATCTGATAACGAATAATTAAACGTTCACGTTCCAGATAAGCAAAATATTAATTACAATTGCAATCACAATCACCATCATACAGATAGAATAATTAATATTTAAATAACAATATATATATATATTTTTTTTTTATACCTTGGACCTTCTTATTGCCGATGAAACACATAAATTGCGTCGGAATTAAATACAAAAGGCACAATGCCGACTTAAGTACAAGAAGACTGACTCTTCTTAGTGTCTATGTTTTGAACCATTTCTGTGACACTAGATATAGATTCCGATGCTTCACTTCAGGTTAACAGTATCCCTCTGACCATCTTATTGACGATGAAACACGGAAATTGCATCGGAATTAAATACAAAAGGCACAATGCCTACTTAAGTACAAGAAGTCTGACTCTTCTTACTGTCTATGTTTTGAACCATTTCTGTGACTCTAGTTACAGAATCGGATGCTTCACTTCAGGTTTACCGTATACCTCTGACCTTCTTGTTGACGATGAAACACAGAAACTGCATCGGAATAAAATAGAAAAGGCACAATACCGACTTACGTACAAGAAGACTGACTCTTCTTACTGTCTATGTCATGAACCATTCCTGTGACACTAGTTATACATTCCGATGCTTCACTTCATTTTTACTGTATCCCTTGGACCTTCTTATTGACCATGAAACACATAAATGGCATCGGAATAAAATAGAAAAGGCACAATACCGACTTACGTACAAGAAGACTGACTCTTCCTACTGTCTATGTTTTGAACCATTCCTGTGACACTAGTTATACATTCCGATGCTTCACTTCAGGTTTTCTGTATCCCTCTGACCTTCTTATTGACGATGAAGCACAGAAGTTGCATCGGAATTAAATAGAAAAGGCACAATGCCGACTGAAGTACAAGAAGTCTGACTCTTCTTACTGTCTATGTTTTGAACCATTCCTGTGACACTAGTTATACATTCCGATGCTTCACTTCAGGTTTACTGTATCCCTTGGACCTTCTTATTGTCGATGAAGCACAGAAATTGCATCGGAATTAAATACAAAAGGCACAATGCCTACTTAAGTACAAGAACACTGACTCTTCCTACTGTCTATATTTTGAACCATTCCTGTGACACTAGTTATACATTCCGATGCTTCACTTCAGGTTTACCGTATCCCTTGGACCTCCTTTTTGACGATGAAACACAGAAATCTCATCGGAATTAAATACAAAAGGCACAATGCCGACTTAAGTACAAGAAGAATGACTCTTCCTACTGTCTATGTTTTGAACCATTCCTGTGACACTAGTTATACATTCCGATGCTTCACTTCAGGTTTACTGTATCCTTCCGACCTTCATATTGACGATGAAACACAGAAATTGCATCTTAATTAAATAGAAAAGTCACAATGCCGACTTAATTACAAGAGGACTGACTCTTCCTACTGTCTATGTATTGAACAATTCCTGTGACACTAGTTATACATTCCGATGCTTCACTTCAGGTTTACTGTATCCCTTGGACCTTCTTATTGACAATGAAACACAGAAATTGCATCGGAATTAAATACGAAAGGTACAATGCCGACTTAAGTACAAGAAGACTGACTCTTCTTACTGTCTATGATTTGATCCATTTATGTGACACTAGTTATAGATTCCTCTGCTTCACGTCAGGTTTGCTGTAACCCTCCGACCTTCATATTGACGACGAAACACAGAAATTGCTTCGGAATTAAATAGAAAAGGCACAATGCCGACTTAATTACAAGAAGACTGACTCTTTTTACTGTCTATGTATTGAACCATTCCTGTGACACTAGTTATAAATTCCGATGCTTCACTTCAGGTTTACTGTATCCCTCTGACCTTCTTATTGACGATGAAACACAGAAATTGAATCGGAACTAAAAACAATAGGCACAATGCCGACTTAAGTACAAGAAGACTGACTCTTCCTACTGTCTATGCTTTGAACCATTCCTGTGACACTAGTTATACATTCCGATGCTTCACTTGAGGTTTACTGTATCCCCTGGACCTTCTTATTGACGATGAAACACAGTAATTGCATCGGAATTAAATACAAAAGGCACAATGCCGACTTAAGTACAAGAAGACTGACTCTTCCTACTGTCTATGTTTTGAACCATTTCTGTGACGCTAGTTATAGATTCCGATGCTTCACTTCAGGTTTACGGTATCCCTCCGACCTTCATATTGACGATGAAACACAGAAATTGCATCGGAATTAAATAGAAAAGGCACAATGCCGACTTAATTACAAGAAGACTGACTCTTCCTACTGTCTATGTATTGAACCATTCCTGTGACACTAGTTATACATTCCGATGCTTCACTTCAGGATTACTGTATCCCTTGGACCTTCTTATTGACGATGAAACACAGATATTGCATCGGAATTAAATACGAAAGGTACAATGCCGACTTAAGTACAAGAAGACTGACTCTTCTTACTGTCTATGATTTGAACCATTTCTGTGACACTAGTTCTAGATTCCGCTGCTTCACGTCAGGTTTACTGTATCCCTCTGACCTTCCTATTGAAGATGCAACACTGAACTTTCATCGGAATTAAATACAAAACGCACAATGCCGACTTAAGTACAAGAAAACTCACGCTTCTTACTGTCTATGTTTGAACAACTCCTGTGCCACTAGTTATAGACTCCGATGCTTCACTTCAGGTTGCTTGGACTTCCTTTTTGTCGATGTAACACAGAAATTGCTTCGGAATTAAATACAAAAGGCACAATGCCGACTTAAGTACAAGAAGACTGACCCGTCTTACTGTCTATATTTTGAACCATTCCTGTGACACTAGTTATACATTCCGATGCTTCACTTCAGGTTTACTGTATCCCTTGGACCTTCTTATTGACGATCAAACACAGAAATTGCATCGGAATTAAATAGAAAAGGCACAATGCCGACTTAAGTACAAGAGGCCTGACTCTTCTTACTGTCTATGTTTTGAAACATTCCTGTGACACTAGTTATAGATTCCGATGCTTCACTTCAGGCTTACTGTATCCCTTGGACCTTCTTATTGACGACGAAACACAGAAATTGCATCGGAAAAAATAGAAAATGTACAATGCCGACTTAAGTACAAGAAGACTGACCCTTCCTATTGTCTATGATTTGAACCATTAGTGTGACACTAGTTATAGATTCCGAAGCTTCACATCAGGTTTACTGTATCCCTCTGACCTTCATGTTGACGATGAAGTACAGAAATTGCATCGGAATTAATTAGAAAAGGCACAATACCGACTTAAGTACAAGAAGACTGACTCTTCTTACAATGTTTTGAACCATTCCTGTGACACTAGTTATAGATTCCGATGCTTCACTTCAGGTTTACTGTATCCCTTCGACGTTCTTATTGACGATGAAACAAAGAAATTTCATCGGAATTAATTACAAAACGCACAATGCCGACTTAAGTACAAGAAGGCTGACTCTTCTTACTGTCTATGTTTGAACAACTCCTGTGACACTAGTTATAGATTCCGATGCTTCACTTCAGGTTTACTGTATCCCTCTGACCTTCTTATTGACGATGAAACACAGAAATTGCATCAGAATTAAATACAAAGGGCTCAATGCCGACTCAAGTACAAGAAGGCTGACTCTTCCTACTGTCTATGTTTTGAACCATTTCTGTGACACTAGTTATAGATTCCAAGGCTTCACTTCAGGTTTACTGTATCCCAACTACCTTTCTATTGAAGATGAAACACAGAAATTGCATCGGAATTAAATACAAAAGGCACAATGCCGACTTAAGTACAAGAAGACTGACTCTTCTTACTGACTATGTTTTGAACCATTTCTGTGACACTAGTTATAGATTCCGATGCTTCACTACAGGTTTGCTGTATCCCTCTGACCTTCTTATTGACGATGAAACACAGAAATTGCATCGGAATTAAATACATAAGGCACAATACCGACTTAAGTACAAGAAGAATAACTCTTCTTTCTGTCTTGGTTTTGAACCATTCCTGTGACACTTGTTATACATTCTGATGTTTCATTTCAGGTTTACTGTATCCCTTGGACCTTCTTTTAGACGATGAAAGACAGAAATTGCATCGGAATTAAATACAAAAGGCACAATGCCGACTTAAGTACAAGATGACTGACTCTTCTTACTGTCTATGTTTTGAACCATATCTGTGACACTAGTTATAAATTCCGATGCTTCACTTCAGGTTTACTGTATCCCTTGGACCTTCTTATTGACGATGAAACACAGAAATTGCATCGGAATTCAATACAAAAGGCACAATGGCGACTTAAGTACAAGAAGACTGACTCTTCCTACTGTCTATGTTTTGAACCATTCCTGTGACACTAGTTATACATTCCGATGCTTCACGTTAGGTTTACTGTATCCCTTTATAAAGGCACATTTGCATGCCGAGCGTGAGTTTCCTCGGAAACGCGAAATACTAATTAAATAAATGATCAGTGACAAATAAGTAAAGCCCATGGCACACAACTGCAGCGCTGTGTCGCTGATAAAACAAAAGCACAATTACGTTACTCTTATGTTTGATTAAAAAAGGCGAGCTCTGGTAGAAGTGGTGCGAGAAGCACGTATTTTATTTTATTGTCTGGCACACCGCCATATTTCATGTTATAGAAGAATACTGCGAGTTGCAACCACAATTGGCACTCGATTCTGTAAAGAATTTATATTTATAAAAGTAAGTAGGATTATGAACTGTAGGCTTATTCATTGAATATATCTGATTTAACTAACTGTGTAACTTTTTTATGTTTAGTAGACAATCACCTCTGTACGACGTATTGGCATGGCTGGCAAATTATTGTAATATTGAGATTTAGATTATGAGTCCCCACCTACCGCAGCAGTCTTTGGAAACGATTTAATTACGAAGTCCGATTATTTCAGTTGTATTTCACGGTCAACTACGAGTAACATTGCCTTTACGAAAAAGCCATTGTCAAGCGTCTGATAACGAATAATTAAACGTCCACGTTCCAGATAAGCAAAATATTAATTACAATTGCAATCACAATCACCATCATACAGATAGGATAATTAATATTTAAATAACAATATATTTTTTTATTAATTTTTATTTATTTTATATTGGCGACTGCGTGTCGGACTTGTTATTTTGTCATTTGTTACATTGTTCTCTTTGTTTCATGTAAAAAATCAACTTTCTGGACCTGGACGTCAATGTATGAGAGATAACAAAATCTGAAGATATTTCCCAATTCTGAAATTTTGCCGGAAGACGCAAAGAAACTTCCAGCAAAATAAGGTAAGACGCAGCATCTTTGCATTAGCAGGCTTGACCAGACGTATAATTCAGTGTATTAGCTTTTCAGTAAATTCTGTAGTGTTTCTTTTCCGCATAACAGTTTCAGTGATAAATTTCATTCTCAGTACTTTTCCCGAAACAATAACGTATGCAACAATACCAATACACGAGTGTACAATATGGCCGACTTCTGTACGATATCATGTAACATGGCCAGCAGCCATTACCAATAATCTCAAATTCAGTTTATATTTTTAAATTAACAGACAGCCATTGTTGCTACGAGCGATTCACGCTCAACTACATTTTATTTTAAAATCAGTGTCAAAAATTTTCTTGAAACATATATCACGTGTGGCATGGTAATAACTAGAAAACAATATGCAAAAACGGAACAGCAAAGACGTACTATTCAGACGCAATCCGAATCGGACGTGAGACAAGTGTTAGAAAATGACTTTACGACAGCAACCGGTAGTGACGATTCATCAAACATTGACGCAAGTGTTGACAAAAATTTTGACAATAGGCCGTCCACTACAAAAATTTCAAAATCTCAATCAGAGCCCATGTTAATGCATGACGTCACGTCTAATGACGCGGCGGGTGCAGAGACCTTGCAAACGGTAAACATTGCCGACATGTAACTGTTACTATGTAAAAATTTGAACAAAACGAGTGCCAAAAAGACGTTGCATAGTGAACCTCTGTGTCACGGACATTAACGAACATTACTAACTCTGCAACTACGCAGAAACTTATGTGAAGGAAACGGTTAATGCCATTCATTATGCATCGTACCTATGTAAACGCGATGAACGATTTCTTTGATTAATAACTACGAACATTTAGGTGAGCTATATACAGCAAAAAACAGAAAATGTGAAGTGCATAATTCGTACATCGTCTAGTGACATTACTACAGTACCTAAGTTCAAGATGTTAACTGGATTAAATGGACACAAAGTGCCTGTCCAGAAAACAACACGACGGGTGGAAGAATTTTGGTTGGAACTTCAGGGAATGAAATGTTCTCAAAATGGGACGGACACTCTTACCTGGACTGCCCAAGGATCGACGCCAGCTATGTGCCGTCCGAGGTTCTGCAACCAAGCTTCCACGGAATGTAAAAAACGAACTGCACGTGGACCAATTACTCGACGGGTCACGTCTGATCTGTAATAAGCAATGCTTTTAGTCACAACCAACTGCATCACTACGACTATAATGGAAATGGGAAACGGACACGCTTATGTATTAATCACGTTGTTATACAACGATGTTACTGTGATCAAAAAACTTTACCACGACGATACTAACCTGCAAAAATTATTGTGCAGCGGATGAATATGAACTGTAATAACGACACGATGTGTATAGGTCAACGCACCTGAAAAATACGGACATTTTTCTTTGAAGTATTTCAAAACAATACTATGTAACTAAGAACATTCAACAATCTAAGTTGTATTGTGTTATAACAAAAATTGTAAATTTAAAACTAAGTTACCTGTCATAGAATGTAGTCTTCATATGTAATCTTGGTTGAATATTTTCGTTGTGCAACGACTGAAAAACGCGCGCACTCGAACAATATGAACTGCAATACTGTGCCGCGTGATCTAACTGTACGATATAACGGCAGTGCCGCAGTTACACAGACGCTTCTGCGCATGCGCGCACTCTATCTGCCAACATAAGAACTTTTACGGCGCACCCGCGTCATTGAAATTTTGTATATAATGTGTATAATGTGTAATGTAAGTCATGTAAATAGTTGTAGATAACTTAGATTTTCTTGTGCCTTTAGGTGAATTGCTCGCCTCCAGGTGTGTCCTTTCGCCTCGCAATTCAGGGGCAATATAAAGGCACATTTGCATGCCGAGCGTGAGCTTCCTCGGAAACGCGAAATACTAATTAAATAAATGATCAGTGACAAATAAGTAAAGCATATGGCACACAACTGCAGCGCTGTGTCGCTGATAAAACAAAAGCACAATTACGTTACTCTTATGTTTGATTAAAAAAGGAGAGCTCTGGTAGAAGTGGTGCGAGAAGCACGTATTTCATTTTATTGTCTGGCACACCGCCATATTTCATGTTATAGAAGAATACTACGAGTTGCAACCACACTAGGCACTCGATTCTGTAAAGAATTTATATTTATAAAAGTAAGTAGGATTATGAACTGTAGGCTTATTCATTGAATATATCTGATTTAACTAACTAGGTAACTTTTTTATGTTTAGTAGACAATCACCTCTGTACGACGTATTGGCATGGCTGGTAAATTATTGTAATATTGAGGTTTAGATTATGAGTCCGTACCTACCGCAGCAGTCTTTAGAAACGATTTAATTACGAAGTCCGATTATTTCAGTTTTATTTCACGGTCAACTACGAGTAACATTGAATTTACGAAAGAGCCACTGTCAAGCATCTGATAACGAATAATTAAACGTTCACGTTCCAGATAAGCAAAATATTAATTACAATTGCAATCACAATCACCATCATACAGATAGAATAATTAATATTTAAATAACAATATATATATATATTTTTTTTTTATACCTTGGACCTTCTTATTGCCGATGAAACACATAAATTGCGTCGGAATTAAATACAAAAGGCACAATGCCGACTTAAGTACAAGAAGACTGACTCTTCTTAGTGTCTATGTTTTGAACCATTTCTGTGACACTAGATATAGATTCCGATGCTTCACTTCAGGTTAACAGTATCCCTCTGACCATCTTATTGACGATGAAACACGGAAATTGCATCGGAATTAAATACAAAAGGCACAATGCCTACTTAAGTACAAGAAGTCTGACTCTTCTTACTGTCTATGTTTTGAACCATTTCTGTGACTCTAGTTACAGAATCGGATGCTTCACTTCAGGTTTACCGTATACCTCTGACCTTCTTGTTGACGATGAAACACAGAAACTGCATCGGAATAAAATAGAAAAGGCACAATACCGACTTACGTACAAGAAGACTGACTCTTCTTACTGTCTATGTCATGAACCATTCCTGTGACACTAGTTATACATTCCGATGCTAAACTTCATTTTTACTGTATCCCTTGGACCTTCTTATTGACCATGAAACACATAAATGGCATCGGAATAAAATAGAAAAGGCACAATACCGACTTACGTACAAGAAGACTGACTCTTCCTACTGTCTATGTTTTGAACCATTCCTGTGACACTAGTTATACATTCCGATGCTTCACTTCAGGTTTTCTGTATCCCTCTGACCTTCTTATTGACGATGAAGCACAGAAGTTGCATCGGAATTAAATAGAAAAGGCACAATGCCGACTGAAGTACAAGAAGTCTGACTCTTCTTACTGTCTATGTTTTGAACCATTCCTGTGACACTAGTTATACATTCCGATGCTTCATTTCAGGTTTACTGTATCCCGTGGACCTTCTTATTGACGATGAAACACAGAAATTGCATCGGAATTAAATACAAAAGGCACAATGACGACTTAAGTACAAGAAGAATGACTCTTCCTACTGTCTATGTTTTGAATCATTCCTGTGACACTAATTATACATTCTGATGCTTCACTTCAGGTTTACTGTATCCCTTGGACCTTCTTATTGACGATGAAACACAGAAATTGCATCGGAATTAAATACAAAAGGCACAATGCCGACTTAAGTACAAGAAGACTGACTCTTCCTACTGTCTATGTTTTGAACCATTCCTGTGAATCTAGTTATACATTCCGATGCTTCACTTCAGGTTTACAGTATCCCTTGGACCTTCCTATTGACGATGAAACACAGAAATTACATCGGAATTAAATACAAACGGCACAATGCCGACTTAAGTACAAGAAGGCTGACTCTTCCTACTGTCTATGTTTTGAACCATTCCTGTGACTCTAGTTATACATTCCGATGCTTCACTACAGGTTTACTGTATCCGTTGGACCTATTATTGACGATGAACCACAGAAATTGCATCGGAATTAAATAGAAAAGGCACAATGCCGACTTAAGTACAAGAAGACTGACTCTTCCTACTGTCATGTTTTGAACCATTCCTGTGACTCTAGTTATTTATTCCGATGCTTCACTTCAGGTTCACAGTATCCCTTGGACCTATTATTGACGATGAAACACACATATTGCTTCGGAATTAAATCCAAAAGGCACAATGCCGACGAAAGTACAAGAAGACTGACTCTTCCTACTGACTATGTTTTGAACCATTCCTGTGGCACTAGTTATACATTCCGATGCTTCACTTCGGGTTTACTGTATCCCTTGGACCTTCACATTGACGATGAAATACAGAAATTGCATCGGAATTAAATAAAAAGGCACAATGCTGAAATAAGTACAAGAAGACTGAGTCTTCTTACTGACTATGTTTTGAACCATTCCTGTGACACTAGTTATAGATTCCGATGCTTCACTTCAGGATTACTGTATCCTTCTGACCTTCTTATTGATGATGAAACACAGATATTGCATCGGAATTTAATACAAAAGGCATAATACCGACTTAAGTACAAGAAGACTGACTCTTCCTACTGTCTATGTTTTGACCCATTCCTGAGACACTAGTTATACATTCCGATGCTTCACTTCAGGTTTACTGTATCCCTCTGACCTTCTTATTGACGATGAAACACAGAAGTTGCATCGGAATTCACTAGAAAATTCACAATGCTGACTGAAGTACAAGAAGACTGACTCTTCATACTGTCTATGTTTTGAACCATTCCAGTGACACTAGTTATAGATTCCCATGCGTCACTTCAGGTCTACTGCATCCCTTGGACCATCTTATTGACGATGAAACACAGAAATTGCATCGGAATGAAATAGAAAAGGCACAATGCCGACTTAAGTACAAGAAGACTGACTCTTTTTACTGACTATGTTTTGAACCATTCCTGTGACACTAATTATACATTCCGATGCTTTACTTCAGGTCTACTGTATCCCTTGGACCTTGTTATTGACGATGAAACACAGAAATTGCATCGGAATTAAATACAAAAGGCACAATGCCGACTTAAGTACAAGAAGACTGACTCTCCTTACTGTCTCTTTTGAACTATTTCTGTGACACTAGTTATAGATTCCGATGCTTCACTTCAGGTTAACTGTATCCCTCTGACCTTCTTATTGACGATGAAACACAGAAATTGCATCGGAATTGAATACAAAAGGCACAATGACCACCTAAGTACAAGAAGACTGACTCTTCTTGGTGTCTATGTTATGAACCATTTCTGTGACACTAGTTATAGTTTCCGATGCTTCACTTCAGGTTAACAGTATCCCTCTGACCATCTTATTGACGATGAAACGCAGAAACTACATCGGAATAAAATAGAAAAGGCACAATGCCGACTTAAGTACAAGATGACTGACTCTTCCTACTGTCTATGTTTTGAACCAATCCTGTGACTCTAGTTATACATTCCGATGCTTCACTACAGGTTTACTGCATCCCTTGGACCTATTATTGTCGATGAAACACAGAAATTGCATCGGAATTATATACAAAAGGCACAATGCTGACTTAAGTACAAGAAGACTGACTCTTCCTACTGCCATGTTTTGAACCATTCCTGTGACTCTAGTTATACATTCCGATGCTTCACTTCAGGTTTACTGTATCCCTTGGACCTATTATTGACGATGAAACACACATATTGCATCGGAATTAAATACAAAAGGCACAATGCCGACGTAAGTACAAGAAGACTGACTCTTCCTACTGACTATGTTTTGAACCATTCCTGTGACACTAGTTATACATTTCGATGCTTCACTTCAGGTTTATTGTATCCCTTGGACTTTCATATCGACGATGAAATACAGAAATTGCAACGGAATTAAATAAAAAGGCAAAATGCCGAAATAAGTACAAGAAGACTGAGTCTTTTTACTGACTATGTTTTGAACCATTCCTGTGACACTAGTTATAGATTCCGATGCTTCACTTCAGGATTACTGTATGCCTCTGACCTTCTTATTGATGATGAAACACAGATATTGCATCGGAATTAAATACAAAAGGCACAATGCCGACTTAAGTACAAGAAGACTGACTCTTCCTACTGTCTATATTATGAACCATTCCTGTGACACTAGTTATACATTCCGATGCTTCACTTCAGGTTTACTGTATCCCTCTGACCTTCTTAATGACGATGAAACACAGAAGTTGCATCGGAATTAACTAGAAAAGGCACAATGCCGACTGAAGTACAAGAAGACTGACTCTTCATACTGTCTATGTTTTGAACCATTCCAGTGACACTAGTTATAGATTCCGATGCGTCACGTCAGGTGTACTGCTTCCCTTGGACCATCTTATTGACGATGAGACACAGAAATTGCATCGGAATGAAATAGAAAAGGCACAATGCCGACTTAAGTACAAGAAGACTGACTCTTTATACTGACTATGTTTGAACCATTCCTGTGATACTAATTATATATTCCGATGCTTTACTTCAGGTTTACTGTATCCCTTGGACCGTCTTATTGACGATGAAATACAGAAATTGCATCGGAATTAAATACAAAAGGCACAATGCCGATTTAAGTACAAGAAGACTGACTCTCCTTACTGTCTATGTTTTGAACTATTTCTGTGACACTAGTTATAGATTCCGATGCTTCACTTCAGGTTTACTGTATCCCTCTGACCTTCTTATTGACGATGAAACACAGAAATTGCATCGGAATTAAATACAAATGGCACAATGACCACCTAAGTACAAGAAGACTGACTCTTCTTAGTGTCTATGATCTGAACTATTTCTGTGACACTAGTTATAGATTCCAATGCTTCCCTTCAGGTTTACAGTATCCCTCTGACCATATTATTGACGATGAAACACGGAAATTGCATCGGAATTAAATACAAAAGGCACAAGGCCTACTTAAGTACAAGAAGTCTGACTCTTCGTACTGCCTATGTTTTGAACCATTTCTGCGACTCTAGTTATAGAATCCGATGCTTCACTTCAGGTTTACCGTATCCCTCCGACCTTCTTATTGACGATGAAACACAGAAACTGCATCGGAATTAAATAGAAAAGGCACAATGCCGACTTAAGTACAAGAAGACTGACTCTTCTTACTGTCTATGTCATGAACCATTCCTGTGACACTAGTTATACATTCCGATGCTTCACTTCATTTTTACTGTATCCCTTGGACCTTCTTATTGACCATGAAACACATAAATGGCACCGGAATTAAATACAAAAGCACAATGCCGACTTAAGTACAAGAAGACTGACTCTTCCTACTGTCTATGTTTTGAACCATTCCTGTGACTCTAGTTATACATTCCGATGCTTCACTTCAGGTTTACAGTATCCCTTGGAACTTCATATTGACGATGAAACACAGAAATTGCATCGGAATTAAATACAAACGGCACAATGCCGACTTAAGTACAAGATGACTGACTCTTCCTACTGTCTATGATTTGAACCATTCCTGTGACTCTAGTTATACATTCCGATGCTTCACTACAGGTTTACTGTATCCCTTGGACCTATTATTGACGATGAAACACAGAAATTGCATCGGAATTAAATAGAAAAGGCACAATGCCGACTTAAGTGCAAGAAGACTGACTCTTCTTACTAACTATGTTTTGAACCATTCCTGTGACACTAGTTATACATTCCGATGCTTCACTTCAGGTTTTCTGTATCCCTTGGACTTTCATATTGACGATGAAATACAGAAATTGCAACGGAATTAAATAAAAAGGCACAATGCCGAAATAAGTACAAGAAGACTGAGTCTTCTTACTGACTATGTTATGAACCATTCCTGTGACACTAGTTATAGATTAAGATGCTTCACATCAGGATCACTGTATCCCTCTGACCTTCTTATTGATAATGAAACACAGATATTGGATCGGAATTAAATACAAAAGGCACAATGCCGACTGAAGTACAAGAAGACTGACTCTTCCTACTGTCTATGTTTTGACCCATTCCTGTGACACTAGTTATACATTCCGATGCTTCACTTCAGGTTTACTGTATCCCTCTGACCCTCTTATTGACGATGAAACACAGAAATTGCATCGGAATTAAATACAAAAGGCACAATGACCACCTAAGTAAAAGAAGACTGAATCTTGTTAGTGTCTATGTTTTGAACCATTTCTGTGACACTAGTTATAGATTCCGATGCTTCTATTCAGGTTAACAGTATCCCTCTGACCATCTTATTGACGATGAAACACGGAAATTGCATCGGAATTAAAAACAAAATGCACAATGCCAACTGAAGTACAAGAAGTCTGTCTCTTCTTACTGTCTATGTCATGAACCATTCCTGTGACACTAGTTATACATTCCGATGCTTCACTTCATTTTTACTGTATCCCGTGGACCTTCTTATTGACGAAGAAACACCGAAATTCAATCGGAATTAAATACGAAAGGCACAATGCCGACTTAAGTACAAGACGACTGACTCTTCTTACTGACTATGTTTGAACCATTACTGTGATACCACTTATAGATTCCGATGCTTCACTTCAGGGTAACCGTATCCCTCTCACCTTCTTATTGACGATGAAACACAGAAATCGCATCGGAATTAAATAGAAAAGGCACAATGCCGACTTACGTTTAAGAAGACTGACTCTTCTTACTGTCTATGTCATGAGCCATTCCTGTGACACTAGTTATACATTCCGATGCTTCACTTCATTTTTACTGTATCCCTTGGACCTTCTTATTGACCATGAAACACATAAATGGCATCGGAATAAGATAGAAAAGGCACAATACCGACTTACGTACAAGAAGACTGACTCTTCTTACTGTCTATGTCATGAACCATTCCTATGACACTAGTTATACATTCCGATGCTTCACTTCATTTTTACTGTATCCCTTGGACCTTCTTATTGACCATGAAAACACATAAATGGCATCGGAATTAAATACAAAAGGCACAATGCCGACTTAAGTACAAGAAGACTGACTCTTCCTACTGTCTATGTTTTGAACCATTCCTGTGACACTAGTTATACATTCCGATGCTTCACTTCAGGTTTACTGTATCCCTCTGACCTTCTTATTGACGATGAAGCACAGAGGTTGCATCGGAATTAACCTACAAAAGGCACAATGCCGACTGAAGTACAAGAAGTCTGACTCTTGTTACTGTCTATGTTTTGAACCATTCCTGTGACTCTAGTTATACATTCCGATGCTTCACTACAGGTTTACTTTATCCGTTGGACCTATTATTGACGATGAAAACACAGAAATTGCATCGGAAATAAATATCAAAAGGCACAATGCCGACTTAAGTACAAGAAGACTGTCTCTTCCTACTGTCATGTTTTGAACCATTCCTGTGACTCTAGTTATACATTCCGATGCTTCACTTTAGGTTCACAGTATCCCTTGGACCTATTATTGACGATGAAACACACATATTGCTTCGGAATTAAATACAAAAGGCACAATGCCGACGCAAGTACAAGAAGGACTGACTCTTCCTACTGACTATGTTTTGAACCCTTCCTGTGGCACTAGTTATAACATTCCGATGCTTCACGTCGGGTTTACTGTATCCCTTGGACCTTCACATTGACGATGAAACACAGAAATGGCATCGGAATTAAATAAAAAGGCACAATGCCGAAATAAGTACAAGAAGACTGAGTCTTCTTACTGACTATGTTTTGAACCATTCCTGTGACACCAGTTATAGATTCCGATGCTTCACTTCAGGATTACTGTATCCCTCTGACCATCTTATTGATGATGAAACACAGATATTGCATCGGAATTTAATACAAAAGGCACAATGCCGACTTAAGTACAAGAAGACTGACTCTTCATACTGTCTATGTTTTGAACCATTCCAGTGACACTAGTTATAGTTTCCGATGCGTCACATCAGGTGTACTGCATCCCTTGGACCATCTTATTGACGATAAAACACAGAAATTGCATCGGAATGAAATAGAAAAGGCACAATGCTGACTTAAGTACAAGAAGACTGACTCTTTTTACTGACTATGATTTGAACCATTCCTGTGACACTAATTATACATTCCGATGCTTTACTTCAGGTTTACTGTATCCCTTGGACCTTCTTATTGACGATGAAACACAGAAATTGCATCGGAATTAAATACAAAAGGCACAATGCCGACTTAAGTACAAGAGGACTGACTCTCCTTACTATCTATGTTTTGAACTATTTCTGTGACACTAGTTATAGATTCCGATGCTTCACTTCAGGTTTACTGTATCCCTCTGACCTTCTTATTGACGATGAAACACGGAAATTGCATCGGAATTATATACAAAAGGCACAATGCCTACTTAAGTACAAGAAGTCTGACTCTTATTACTGTCTATGTTTTGAAACATTTCTGTGACTCCAGTTATAGAATCCGATGCTTCACTTCAGGTTTACCGTATCCCTCTGACCTTCTTATTGACGATGAAAAACAGAAACTACATGGGAATAAAATAGAAAAGGCACAATGCCGACTTAAGTACAAGAAGACTGACTCTTCCTACTGTCTATGTTTTGAACCATTCCTGTGACTCTAGTTATACGTTCCGATGCTTCACTTCAGTTTTACAGTATCCCTTGGACCTTCATATTGACGATGAAACACAGAAATTGCATCGGAATTAAATACAAACGGCACAATGCCGACTTAAGTACAAGATGACTGACTCTTTCTCTACTGTCTATGTTTTGAACCATTCCTGTGACTCTAGGTATACATTCCGATGCTTCACTACGGGTTTACTGTATCCCTTGGACCTATTATTGACGATGAAACACAGAAATTGCATCGGAATTACATACAAAAGGCACAATGCTGACTTAAGTACAAGAAGACTGACTCTTCCTACTGTCATGTTTTGAACCATTCCTGTGACTCTAGTTATATATTCCGATGCTTCACTTCAGGTTTACTGTATCCCTTGGACCTATTATTGACGATGAAACACACATATTGCATCGGAATTAAATACAAAAGGCACAATGCCGACGTAAGTACAAGAAGACTGACTCTTCCTACTGACTATGTTTTGAACCATTCCTGTGACACTAGTTATACATTTCGATGCTTCACTTCAGGTTTACTGTATCCCTTGGACTTTCATATCGACGATGAAATACAGAAATTGCAACGGAATTGAATAAAAAGGCACATGGCCGAAATAAGTACAAGAAGACTGAGTCTTTTTACTGACTATGTTTTGAACCATTCCTGTGACACTAGTTATAGTTTCCGATGCTTCACTTCAGGATAACTGTATGCCTCTGACCTTCTTAGTGATGATGAAACACAGATATTGCATCGGAATTAAATACAAAAGCCACAATGCCGACTTAAGTACAAGAAGACTGACTCTTCCTACTGTATATATTTTGAACCATTCCTGTGACACTAGTTATACATTCCGATTCTTCACTTCAGGTTTACTGTATCCCTCTGACCTTCGTATTGACGATGAAACACAGAAGTTTCATCGGAATTAGCTAGAAAAGGCACAATGCCGACTGAAGTACAAGAAGACTGACTCTTCATACTGTCTATGTTTTGAACCATTCCAGTGACACTAGTTATAGATTCCGATGCGTCACGTCAGGTGTTCTGCTTCCCTTGGACCATCTTATTGACGATGAGACACAGAAATTGTATCGGAATGAAATAGAAAAGGCACAATGCCGACTTAAGTACAAGAAGACTGACTCTTTTTACTGACTATGTTTTGAACCATTCCTGTGACACTAATTATACATTCCGATGCTTTACTTCAGGTTTACTGTATCCCTTGGACCTTCTTATTGACGACGAAATACAGAAATTGCATCGGAAATAAATACAAAAGGCACAATGCCGATTTAAGTACAAGAAGACTGACTCTCCTTACTGTCTATGTTTTGAATTATTTCTGTGACGCTAGTTATAGATTCCGATGCTTCACTTCAGGTTTACTGTATCCCTCTGACCTTCTTATTGACGATGAAACACAGAAATTGCATCGGAATTAAATACAAAAGGCACAATGACCACCTAAGTACAAGAAGACTGACTCTTCTTAGTGTCTATGATCTGAACTATTTCTGTGACACTAGTTATAGATTCCAATGCTTCCCTTCAGGTTAACAGTATCCCTCTGACCATATTATTGACGATGAAACACGGAAATTGCATCGGAAATTAATACAAAAGGCACAAGGCCTACTTAAGTACAAGAAGTCTGACTCTTCGTACTGCCTATGTTTTGAACCATTTCTGTGACTCTAGTTATAGAATCCGATGCTTCACTTCAGGTTTACTGTATCCCTTGGACCTTCCTATTGTCGATGAAACACAGAAATTGAATCGGAATTAAATACAAACGGCACAATGCCGACTTAAGTACAAGATGACTGACTCTTCCTACTGTCTATGATTTGAACCATTCCTGTGACTCTAGTTATACATTCCGATGCTTCACTACAGGTTTACTGTATCCCTTGGACCTATTATTGACGATGAAACACAGAAATTGCATCGGAATTAAATAGAAAAGGCACAATGCCGACTTAAGTGCAAGAAGACTGACTCTTCTTACTAACTATGTTTTGAACCATTCCTGTGACACTAGTTATACATTCCGATGCTTCACTTCAGGTTTACTGTATCCCTTGGACCTTCCTATTGTCGATGAAACACAGAAATTGAATCGGAATTAAATACAAAAGGCACAATGCTAACTTAAGTACAAGAAGACTGACTCTTCCTACTGTCATGTTTTGAACCATTCCTGTGACACTAGTTATACATTCCGATGCTTCACTTCATTTTTACTGTATCCCTTGGACCTTCTTATTGACCATGAAACACATAAATGGCATCGGAATTAAATACAAAAGCACAATGCCGACTTAAGTACAAGAAGACTGAGTCTTCCTACTGTCTATGATTTGAACCATTCCTGTGACTCTAGTTATACATTCCGATGCTTCACTTCAGGTTTACAGTATCCCTTGGACCTTCACATTGACGATGAAACACAGAAATTGCATCGGAATTAAATACAAACGGCACAATGCCGACTTAAGTACAAGAAGACTGACTCTTCCTACTGACTATGCTTTGAACCATTCCTGTGACACTAGTTATACATTCCGATGCTTCACTTCAGGGTTTCTGTATCCCTTGGACTTTCATATTGACGATGAAATACAGAAATTGCAACGGAATTAAATAAAAAGGCACAATGCCGAAATAAGTACAAGAAGAATGAGTCTTCTTACTGACTATGTTTTGAACCATTCCTGTGACACTAGTTATAGATTCCGATGCTTCACATCAGGATCACTGTATCCCTCTGACCTTCTTATTGATAATGAAACACAGATATTGGATCGGAATTAAATACAAAAGGCACAATGCCGACTGAAGTACAAGAAGACTGACTCTTCCTACTGTCTATGTTTTGAACTATTTCTGTGACACTAGTTATAGATTCCGATGCTTCACTTCAGGTTTACTGTATCCCTCTGACCCTCTTATTGACGATGAAACACAGAAATTGCATCGGAATTAAATACAAAAGGCACAATGACCACCTAAGTAAAAGAAGACTGACTCTTCTTAGTGTCTATGTTTTGAACCATTTCTGTGACACTAGTTATAGATTCCGATGCTTCTATTCAGGTTAACAGTATCCCTCTGACCATCTTATTGACGATGAAACACGGAAATTGCATCGGAATTAAATACAAAAGGCACAATGCCTACTTAAGTACAAGAAGTCTGTCTCTTCTTACTGTCTATGTCATGAACCATTCCTGTGACACTAGTTATACATTCCGATGCTTCACTTCATTTTTACTGTATCCCTTGGACCTTCTTATTGACCATGAAACACATAAATGGCATCGGAATTAAATACAAAAGGCACAATGCCGACTTAAGTACAAGAAGACTGACTCTTCCTACTGTCTATGTCTTGAACCATTCCTGTGACTCTAGTTATACATTCCGATGCTTCACTACAGGTTTCCTGTATCCCTTGGACCTATTATTGACGATGAAACACAGAAATTGCATCGGAATTAAATAGAAAAGGCACAATGCCGACTTAAGTGCAAGAAGACTGACTCTTCTTACTAACTATGTTTTGAACCATTCCTGTGACACTAGTTATACATTCCGATGCTTCACTTCAGGTTTACTGTATCCCTTGGACCTTCCTATTGTCGATGAAGCACAGAAATTAAATCGGAATTAAATACAAAAGGCACAATGCTGACTTACGTACAAGAAGACTGACTCGTCCTACTGTCATGTTTTGAACCATTCCTGTGACACTAGTTATACATTCCTATGCTTCACTTAATTTTTACTGTATCCCTTGGACCTTCTTATTGACCATGAATCACATAAATGGCATCGGAATTAAATACAAAGGCACAATGCCGACTTAAGTACAAGAAGACTGACTTTTCCTACTGTCTATCTTTTGAACCATTCCTGTGACTCTAGTTATACATTCCGATGCTTCACTTCAGGTTTACAGTATCCCTTGGACCTTCATATTGACGATGAAACACAGAAATTGCATCGGAATTAAATACAAACGGCACAATGCCGACTTAAGTACAAGGAGACTGACTCTTCCTACTGACTATGCTTTGAACCATTCCTGTGACACTAGTTATACATTCCGATGCTTCACTTCAGGTTTACTGTATCCCTTGGACTTTCATATTGACGATGAAATACAGAAATTGCAACTGAATTAAATAAAAAGGCACAATGCTGAAATAAGTACAAGAAGACTGAGTCTTCTTACTGACTATGTTTTGAACCATTCCTGTGACACTAGTTATAGATTCCGATGCTTCACATCAGGATCACTGTATCCCTCTGACCTTCTTATCGACGATGAAACACAGAAGTTGCATCGGAATTAACTAGATAAGGCACAATGCCGACTGAAGTACAAGAAGACTGACTCTTCCTACTGTCTATGTTTGGAACTATTTCTGTGACTCTAGTTATAGATTCCGATGCTTCACTTCAGGTTTACTGTATCCCTCTGACCTTCTTATTGACGATGAAACACAGAAATTGCATCGGAATTAAATACAAAAGGCACAATGACCACCTAAGTAAAAGAAGACTGGCTCTTCTTAGTGTCTATGTTTTGAACCATTTCTGTGACACTAGTTATAGATTCCGATGCTTCAATTCAGGTTAACAGTATCCCTCTGACCATCTTATTGACGATGAAACACGGAAATTGCATCGGAATTAAAAACAAAAGGCACAATGCCTACTTAAGTACAAGAAGTCTGTCTCTTCTTACTGTCTATGTCATGAACCATTCCTGTGACACTAGTTATACATTCCGATGCTTCACTTCATTTTTACTGTATCCCTTGGACCTTCTTATTGACCATGAAACACATAAATGGCATCGGAATAAAATAGAAAAGGCACAATACCGACTTACGTACAAGAAGACTGACTCTTCTTACTGTCTATGTCATGAACCATTCCTGTGACACTAGTTATACATTCCGATGCTTCACTTCATTTTTACTGTATCCCTTGGACCTTCTTATTGACCATGAAACACATAAATGGCATCGGAATTAAATACAAAAGGCACAATGCCGACTTAAGTACAAGAAGACTGACTCTTCCTACTGTCTATGTTTTGAACCATTCCTGTGACACTAGTTATACATTCCGATGCTTCACTTCAGGTTTACTGTTTCCCTCTGACCTTCTTATTGACGATGAAGCACAGAAGTTGCATCGGAATTAACTAGAAAAGGCACAATGCCGACTGAAGTACAAGAAGTCTGACTCTTCTTACTGTCTATGTTTTGAACCATTCCTGTGACACTAGTAATACATTCCGATGCTTCACTTCAGGTTTACTGTATCCCTTGGAACTTCTTATTGACGATGAAACACAGAAATTGCATCGGAATTAAATACAAAAGGCACAATGCCGACATAAGTACAAGAAGACTGACTCTTCCTACTGTCTATGTTTTGAACCATTCCTGTGACTCTAGTTATACATTCCGATGCTTCACTTCAGGTTTACAGTATCCCTTGCACCTTCCTATTGACGATGAAACCCAGAAATTACGTCGGAATTAAATACAAACGGCACAATGCCGACTTAAGTACAAGAAGGCTGACTCTTCCTACTGTCTATGTTTTGAACCATTCCTGTGACTCTAGTTATACATTCCGATGCTTCACTACAGGTTTACTTTATCCGTTGGACCAATTATTGACGATGAAACACAGAAATTGCATCGGAATAAATATCAAAAGGCACAATGCCGACTTCAGTACAAGAAGACTGACTCTTCCTACTGTCATGTTTTGAACCATTCCTGTGACTCTAGTTATACATTCCGATGCTTCACTTCAGGTTCACAGTATCCCTTGGACCTATTATTGACGATGAAACACACATATTGCTTTTGAATTAAATACAAAAGGCACAATGCCGACGCAAGTACAAGAAGACTGACTCTTCCTACTGACTATGTTTTGAACCATTCCTGTGGCACTAGTTATACATTCCGATGCTTCACTTCGGGTTTACTGTATCCCTTGGACCTTCACATTGACGATGAAATACAGAAATGGCATCGGAATTAAATAAAAAGGCACAATGCCGAAATAAGTACAAGAAGACTGAGTCTTCTTACTGACTATGTTTTGAACCATTCCTGTGACAGTAGTTATAGATTCCGATGCTTCACTTCAGGATTACTGTATCCCTCTGACCTTCTTATTGATGATGAAACACAGATATTGCATCGGAATTTAATACAAAAGGCACAATGCCGACTTAAGTACAAGAAGACTGACTCTTCCTACTGTCTACGTTTTGACCCATTCCTGAGACACTAGTTATACATTCCGATGCTTCACTTCAGGATTACTGTATCCCTCTGACCTTCTTATTGATGATGAAACACAGATATTGCATCGGAATTTAATACAAAAGGCACAATGCCGACTTACGTACAAGAAGACTGACTCTTCATACTGTCTATGTTTTGAACCATTCCAGTGACACTAGTTATAGATTCCGATGCGTCACATCAGGTGTACTGCATCCCTTGGACCATCTTATTGACGATAAAACACAGAAATTGCATCGGAATGAAATAGAAAAGGCACAATGCTGACTTAAGTACAAGAAGACTGACTCTTTTTACTGACTATGTTTGAACCATCCCTGTGACACTAATTATACATTCCGATGCTTTACTTAAGGTTTACTGTATCCCTTGGACCTTCTTATTGACGATGAAACACAGAAATTGCATCGGAATTAAATACAAAAGGCACAATGCCGACTTAAGTACAAGAGGACTGACTCTCCTTACTATCTATGCTTTGAACTATTTCTGTGACACTAGTTATAGATTCCGATGCTTCGCTTCAGGTTTACTGTATCCCTCTGACCTTCTTATTGACGATGAAACACAGAAATTGCATCGGAATTGAATACAAAAGGCACAATGACCACCTAAGTACAAGAGGACTGACTCTTCTTAGTGTCTATGTTTTGAACCATTTCTGTGACACTAGTTATAGATTCCGATGCTTCACTTCAGGTTAACAGTATCCCTCTGACCATCTTATTGACGATGAAACACGGAAATTTAATCGGAATTAAATACAAAAGGCACAATGCCTACTTAAGTACAAGAAGTCTGACTCTTCTTACTGTCTATGTTTTGAACCATTTCTGTGACTCTAGTTATAGAATCCGATGCTTCACTTCAGGTTAACGTATCCCTCTGACCTTCTTATTGACGATGAAACACAGAAACTACATCGGAATAAAATAGAAAAGGCACAATGCCGACTTAAGTACAAGAAGACTGACTCTTCCTACTGTCTATGTTTTGAACCATTCCTGTGACTCTAGTTATACATTCCGATGCTTCACTTCAGGTTTACAGTATCCCTTGGACCTTCATTTTGACGATGAAACACAGAAATTGCATGGGAATTAAATACAAACGGCACAATGCCGACTTAAGTACAAGATGACTGACTCTTCCTACTGTCTATGATTTGAACCATTCCTGTGACTCTAGTTATACATTCCGATGCTTCACTACGGGTTTACTGTATCCCTTGGACATATTATTGACGATGAAACACAGAAATTGCATCGGAATTACACACAAAAGGCACAATGCTGACTTAAATACAAGAAGACTGATTCTTCCTACGGTCATGTTTTGAACCATTCCTGTGACTCTAGTTATACATTCCGATGCTTCACTTCAGGTTTACTGTATCCCTTGGACCTATTATTGACGATGAAACACACATATTGCATCGGAATTAAATACAAAAGGCACAATGCCGACGTAAGTACAAGAATACTGACTCTTCCTACTGACTATGTTTTGAACCATTCCTGTGACACTAGTTATACATTTCGATGCTTCACTTCAGGTTTACTGTATCCCTTGGACCTTCTTATTGACGATGAAACACAGAAGTTGCATCGGAATTAACTAGAAAAGGCACAATGTCGACTGAAGTACAAGAAGACTGACTCTTCATACTGTCTATGTTTTGAACCATTCCAGTGACACTAGTTATAGATTCCGATGCGTCACGTCAGGTGTACTGCTTCCCTTGGACCATCTTATTGACGATGAGACACAGAAACTGTATCGGAATGAAATAGGAAAGGCACAATGCCGACATAAGTACAAGAAGACTGACTCTTTTTACTGACTATGTTTTGAACCATTCCTGTGACACTAATTATACATTCCGATGCTTTACTTCAGGTTTACTGTATCCCTTGGACCTTCTTATTGACGATGAAATTCAGAAATTGCATCGGAATTAAATACAAAAGGCACAATGCCGATTTAAGTACAAGAAGACTGACTCTCCTTACTGTCTATGTTTTGAACTATTTCTGTGACACTAGTTATGGATTCCGATGCTTCACTTCAGCTTTACTGTATCCCTCTGACCTTCTTATTGACGATGAAACACAGAAATTGCATCGGAATTAAATACAAAAGGCACAATGACCACCTAAGTACAAGAAGACTGACTCTTCTTGGTGTCTATGTTCTGAACCATTTCTGTGACACTAGTTATAGATTCCAATGCTTCACTTCAGGTTAACAGTATCCCTCTGACCATATTATTGACGATGAATCACGGAAATTGCATCGGAATTAAATACAAAAGGCACAATGCCTACTTAAGTACAAGAAGTCTGACTCTTCTTACTGTCAATGTTTTGACGCATTCCTGTGACACTAGTTATACATTCCGATACTTCACTTCAGGTTAACAGTATCCCTCTGACCATCTTATTGACGATGAAACACGGAAATTGCATCTGAATTATATACAAAAGGCACAATGCCTACTTAAGTACAAGAAGTCTGACTCTTCTTACTGTCTATGTTTTGAACCATTTCTGTGACTCTAGTTATAGAATCCGATGCTTCACTTCAGGTTTACCGTATCCCTCTGACCTTCTTATTGACGATGAAACACAGAAACTACATCGGAATAAAATAGAAAAGGCACAATGCCGATTTAAGTACAAGAAGACTGACTCTCCTTACTGTCTATGTTTTGAACTATTTCTGTGACACTAATTATAGATTCCGATGCTTCACTTCAGGTTTACTGTATCCCTCTGACCTTCTTATTGACGATGAAACACAGAAATTGCATCGGAATTAAATACAAAAGGCACAATGACCACCTAAGTAAAAGAAGACTGACTCTTCTTAGTGTCTATGTTTTGAACCATTTCTGTGACACTAGTTATAGATTCCGATGCTTCACTTCAGGTTAACAGTATCCCTCTGACCATCTTATTGACGATGAAACACGGAAATTGCATCGGAATTAAAAACAAAAGGCACAATGCCTACTTAAGTACAAGAAGTCTGACTCTTCTTACTGTCTATGTTTTGAACCATTTCGGTGACTCTAGTTATAGACTCCGATGCTTCACTTCAGGTTTACCGTATCCCTCTGACCTTCTTATTGACGATGAAACACAGAAACTGCATCGGAATTAAATAGAAAAGGCACAATGCCGACTTAAGTACAAGAAGACTGACTCTTCTTACTGTCTATGTCATGAACCATTCCTGTGACACTAGTTATACATTCCGATGCTTCACTTCATTTTTACTGTATCCCGTGGACCTTCTTATTGACGAAGAAACACCGAAATTCCATCGGAATTAAATACGAAAGGCACAATGCCGACTTAAGTACAAGACGACTGACTCTTCTTACTGACTATGTTTGAACCATTACTGTGATACCACTTATTGATTCCGATGCTTCACTTCAGGTTTACCGTATCCCTCTGACCTTCTTATTGGCGATGAAACACAGAAATCGCATCGGAATTAAATAGAAAAGGCGCAATGCCGACTTTAGTACAAGAAGACTGACTCTTCTTACTGTCTATGTTTTGAACCATTCCTGTCACACTAGTTATACATTCCGATGCTTCACTTCAGGTTTACTGTATCCCTTGGACATTCTTAGTGACGAGGAAACACCGAAATTCCATCGGAATTAAATACGAAAGGCACAATGCTGACTTAAGTTCAAGAAGACTGACTCATCTTACTGTCTAGGTTTTGAACCATTCCAGTGACACTAGTTATGGATTCCGATGCGTCGGTTCAGGTGTACTGCATCCCTTGGACCTTCTTATTGACGATGAAACACAGAAATTGCATCGGAATTAAATACAAAAGGCACAATGCCGACTTAAGTACAAGAAGACTGACTCTTCCTAATGTCCATGTTTTGAACCATTCCTGTCACACTAGTTATACATTCCGATGCTTCACTTCAGGTTTACTGTATCCCTTGGACCTTCTTATTGACGATGAAACACAGAAATTGCATCGGAATTAAATAGAAAAGGCACAATGCTGACTTAAGTACAAGAAGACTGACTCTTTTTACTGACTATGTTTTGAACCATTCCTGTGACACTAGTCATAGATTCCGATGCCTCACTTCAGGTTTACTGTATCACTTGGACGTTCTTATTGACGATGAACCCCAGAAATTGCATCGGAATTAAATACAAAAGTCACAATGCCGACTTAAGTACAAGAAGACTGACTCATCCTACTGTCTATGTTTTGAACCATTCCTGTGACACTAGTTATACAATCCGATGCTTCACTTCAGGTTTGCTGTATCCCTTGGACCTTGTTATTGACGATGAAACACCGAAATTCCATCGGAATTAAATACGAAAGGCACAATGACGACTTAAGTACAGGACGACTGACTCTTCTTACTGACCATGTTTGAACAATTACCGTTATACCACTTATAGATTCCGATGCTTCACTTCAGGTTTACTGTATCCCTCTGACCTTCTTATTGACGATGAAACACAGAAATTGCACCAGAATTAAATAGAAAAGGCACAATGCCGACTTAAGTACAAGAAGACTGACTCTTCTTACTGTCTATGTTATGAACCATTCCAGTGACAGTAGTTATAGATTCCGATGCGTCACTTCAGGTGTATTGCATCCCTTGGACCTTCTTAGTGACGATGAAACACAGAAATTGCATCGGAATTAAATAGGAAAGGCACAATGCCGACTTAAGTACAAGAAGACTGACTATTTTTACTGACTATGTTTTGAACCATTCCTGTGACACTAGTCATATATTCCGATGCCTCCTTCAGGTTTACTGTATCCCTTGGACGTTCTTATTGACGATGAAACACAGAAATTGCATCGGAATTATATACAAAAGGCACAATGCCGACTTAAGTACAAGAAGACTGACTCTTCCTACTGTCTATGTTTTGAACCATTCCTGTGACACGAGTTATACATTCCGATGCTTCACTTCAGGTTTACAGTATCCCTTGGATCTTCTTATTGACGATGAAACACATAAATTGCATCGGAATTAAATACAAAAGGCACAATGCCGACTTCAGCACAAGAAGACTGACTCTCCTTACTGTCTATGTTTTGAACTATTTCTGTGACACTAGTTATAGATTCCGATGCTTCACTTCAGGTTTACTGTATCCCTGTGACCTTCGTATTGACGATGAAACACAGAAATTGCATCGGAATTAAATACAAAAGGCACAATGACCACCTAAGTACAAGAAGACTGACTCTTCTTAATGTCTATGTTTTGAACCATTTCTGTGACACTAGTTATAGATTCCGATGCTTCACTTCAGGTTAACAGTATCCCTCTGACCATCTTATTGACGATGAAACACGGAAATTGCATCGGAATTAAATACAAAAGGCACAATGCCTACTTAAGTACAAGAAGTCTGACTCTTCTTACTGTCTATATTTTGAACCATTTCTGTGACTCTAGTTATAGAATCCGATGCTTCACTTCAGGTTTACCGTATCCCTCTGACCTTCTGATTGCCGATGAAACACAGAAACTCCATCGGAATTAAATAGAAAAGGCACAATGCCGACTTAAGTACAAGAAGACTGACTCTACCTACTGTCTATGTTTTGAACCATTCCTGTGACTCTAGTTATACATTCCGATGCATCACTACAGGTTTACTGTATCCCTTGGACCTATTATTGACGATGAAACACAGAAATTGCATCGGAATTAAATAGAAAAGGCACAATGCCGACTTAAGTACAAGAAGACTGACTCTTCTTACTAACTATGTTTTGAACCATTCCTGTGACACTAGTTATACATTCCGATGCTTCACTTCAGGTTTACTGTATCCCTTGGACCTTCTTATTGACGATGAAACACAGAAATTGCATCGGAATTAAATACAAAAGCACAATGCTGACTTAAGTACAAGAAGACTGACTCTTCCTACTGTCATGCTTTGAACCATTCCAAAGACACTAGTTATATATTCCGATGCGTCACTTCAGGTGTACTGCATACCTTGGACCATCTTATTGACGATGAAACACAGAAATTGCATCGGAATTAAATAGAAAAGGCACAATGCCGACTTAAGTACAAGAAGACCGACTCTTTATACTGACTATATTTTGAACCATTCCTCTGACACTAGTCATAGATTCCGATGCGTCACTTCAGCTTTACTGTATCCGTTGGACGTTCTTATTGACTATGAACAACAGAAATTGCATCAGAATTAAATACAAAAGGCACAATGCCGACTTAAGTACAAGAAGACTGACTCTTCCTGCTGTCTATGTTTTTAACCATTCCTGTCACACTAGTTATACATTCCGATGCTTCACTTCAGGTTTACTGTATCCCTTGGACCTTCTTATTGACGATGAAACATCGAAATTCCATCGGAATTAAATACGAAAGGCACAATGCCGACTTAAGTACAAGACGACTGACTCTTCTTACTGACTATGTTTGAACCATTACTGTGATACCACTTATAGATTCCGATGCTTCACTTCAGGTTTACCGTATCCCTCTGACCTTCTTATTGACGATGAATCACAGAAATTGCATCGGAATTAAATAAAAAGGGCACAATGCCGACTTAAGTACAAGAAGACTGACTCTTCTTACTGTCTATGTTTTAAACCATTCCTGTCACACTAGTTATACATTCCGATGCGTCGGTTCAGGTGTACTGCATCCCTTGGACCTTCTTATTGACAATGAAACACAGAAACTGAATCAGGATTAAATAGAAAAGGCACAATGCCGACTTAAATACAAGAAGACTGACTCTTTTTACTGACTATGTTTTGAACCATTCCTGTGACACTAGTAATAGATTCCGATGCCACACATCAGGTTTACTGTATCACTTGGACGTTCTTATTGACGATGAAACACAGAAATTGCATCGGAATTAAATACAAAAGGCACAATGCCGACTTAAGTACATGAAGACTGACTCTTCCTACTGTCTATGTTTTTAACCATTCCTGTGACACTAGTTATACAATCCGATGCTTCACTTATGGTTTACTGTATCCCTTGGACCTTCTTATTGACGATGAAACACCGAAATTGCATCGGAATTAAATACGAAAGGCACAATGACGACTTAAGTACAGGACGACTGACTCTTCTTACTGACTATGTTTGAACCATTACTGTTATACCACTTATAGATTCCGATGCTTCACTTCAGGTTTACTGTATCCCTCTGACCTTCTTATTGACGATGAAACACAGAAATAGCATCGGAATTAAATAGAAAAGGCACAATGCCGACTTAAGTACAAGATGACTGACTCTTCGTAATGTCTATGTTATGAACCATTCCAGTGACACTAGTTATAGATTCCGATGCGTCACTTCAGGTGTATTGCATCCCTCGGACCTTCTTATTGACGATGAAACACAGAAATTGCATCGGAATTAAATAGAAGAGGCACAATGCCGACTTAAGTACAAGAAGACTGACTCTTCCTACTGTCTATGTTTTGAACCATTCCTGTCACACTAGTTATACATTCCGATGCTTCACTTCAGGTTTACTGTATCCCTTGCACCTTCCTATTGACGATGAAACACCGAAATTCCATCGGAATTAAATACGAAAGGCACAATACCGACTTAAGTACAAGACGACTGACTCTTCTTACTGACTATGTTTGAACCATTACTGTGATACCACTTATAGATTCCAATGCTTCACTTCAGGTTTACTGTATCCCTCTGACCTTCTTATTGACGATGAAACACAGAAATTGCATCGGAATTAAATAGAAAAGGCACAATGCCGACTTAAGTACATGAAGACTGACTCTTCTTACTGTCTATGTTTTGAACCATTCCAGTGACACTAGTTATAGATTCCGATGCGTCACTTCAGGTGTACTGCATCACTTGGACCTTCTTATTGACGATGAAACACAGAAATTGCATCGGAATTAAATAGAAAAGGCACAATGCCGACTTAAGTACAAGAAGATTGACTCTTTTTACTGACTATGTTTTGAACCATTCCTGTGACAGTATTCATTGATTCCGATGCCACACTTCAGGTTTACTGTATTTCTTGGACGTTCTTATTGACGATGAAACACAGAAATTGCATCGGAATTAAATACAAAAGGCACAATGCCGACTTAAGTACAAGAAGACTGACTCATCCTACTGTCTATGTTTTGAACCATTCCTGTGACACTAGTTATACAATCCGATGCTTCACTTCAGGTTTACTGTATCCCTTGGACCTTCTTATTGACGATGAAACACCGAAATTCCATCGGAATTAAATACGAAAAGCACAATGCCGACTTAAGTACAGGACGACTGACTCTTCTTACTGACTATGTTTGAACCATTACAGTTATACCACTTATAGATTCCCATGCTTCACTTCAGGTATACTGTATCCCTCTGTCCTTCTTATTGACGATGAAACACAGAAATTGCATCGGAATTAAATAGAAAAGGCACCATGCCGACTTAACTACAAGAAGACTGACTCTTCTTACTGTCTATGTTATGAACCATTCCAGTGACACTAGTTGTAAATTCCGATGCGTCACTTCAGTTTTACTGTATCCCTTGGACGTTCTTATTGACGATGAAACACAGAAATTGCGTCGGAATTAAATACAAAAGGCACAAGGCCGACTCAAGTACAAGAAGACTGACTCTTCCTACGGTCCATGTTTTGAACCATACCTGTCACACTAGTTACACATTCCGATCCTTCACTTCAGGTTTACTGTATCCCTTGGACCTTCTTATTGACGATGAAACACAGAAATTGCATCGGAATTAAATACAAAAGGCACAATGCCGACTTCAGTACAAGAAGACTGACTCTTTGTACGTACCTATGTTTGAACCATTCCGGTGACACTAGTTATAGATTCCGATGTTTCACTTCAGGTTTACTGTATCCCTTGGACTTTCTTATTGACGATGAAACACAGAAATTGCATCGGAATTAAATAGAAAAGGCACAATGCCGACTTAAGTTCAAGAAGAATGACTCTTCCTACTGTCTATGCTTTGAACCATTCCTGTGGCACTACTTATGGATTCCGATGCTTCACTTCAGGTTTACTGTATCCCTCTGACCTTCTTATTGACGATGAAACACAGAAATCGCATCGGAAATAAATACAAAAGGCTCAATGCCGACTCAAGTAGAAGAAGAGTGACTCCTCCTACTGTCTATGATTTGAACGATTCCTGTGACACTAGTTATACATTCCGATGCTATACTTCAGGTTTACTGTATTCCTCTGACCTTCTTATTGACGATGAAACACAGAAATTGCATCGGAATTAAATAGAAAAGGCACAATGCCGACTTAAGTACAAGACGACTGACTCTTCTTACTGCCTATGTTTGAACCATTACTGTGATACCACTTATAGATTCCGATGCTTCACTTCAGGTTTACTGTATCCCTCTGACCTTCTTATTGACGATGAAACACAGAAATTGCATCGGAATTAAATAGAAAAGGCACAATGCCGACTTAAGTACAAGAAGACGGACTCTTTTTACTGACTATGTTTTGAACCATTCCTGTGACACTATTCATTGATTCCGATGCCACACTTCTGGTTTACTGTATCCCTTGGACGTTCTTTTTGTCGATGAAACACAGAAATTGCATCGGAATTAAATACAAAAGGCACAATGCCGACTTAAGTACAAGAAGGCTGACTCTTCCGACTGTCTATGTTTTGAACCATTTCTGTGACACTAGTTATATATTCCGATGCTTCACTTCAGGTTTACTGTATCCCTTGGGCCTTCTTATTGACGAGGAAACACAGAAATTGCATATGAATTAAATACAAAAGGCAAAATACCGACTCAAGTACAAGAAGACTGACTCTTCCTACTGTCTATGCTTTGAACCATTCCTGTGACACTAGTTATACATTCCGATGCTTCACTTCACGTTTACTGTATCCGTTCGACTTTCTTATTGACGATGAAACACAGAAATTGCATCGGAATTAAATACAAAAGGCACAATGCCGACTTAAGTACAAGAAGACTGACTCTTCCTAATGTCCATGTTTTGAACCATACCTGTCACACTAGTTATACATTCCGATGCTTCACTTCTGGTTTACTGTATCCCTTGGACGTTCTTATTGACGATGAAACACAGAAATTGTATCGGAATTATATACAAAAGGCACGAAGACTGACTCTTCCTACTGTCTATGTTTTGAACCATTCCTCTGACACGAGTTATACATTCCGATGCTTCACTTCAGGTTTACTGTATCCCTTGGACCTTCTAATTGACGATGAAAAACAGAAATTGCATCGGAATTAAATACAAAAGGCACAATGCCGACTCAAGTACAAGAAGACTGACTCTTCCCACTGTCCATGTTTTGAACCATACCTGTCACACTAGTTATACATTCCGATGCTTCACTTCAGGTTTACTGTATCCCTTGGACGTTCTTATTGACGATGAAACACAGAAATTGCATCGGAATTAAATACAAAAGGCACAATGCCGACTTCAGTACAAGAAGACTGACTCTTTTTACTGACTATGTTTTGAACCATTCCTGTGACACTATTCATTGATTCCGATGCCACACTTCTGGTTTACTGTATCCCTTGTACGTTCTTTTAGTCGATGAAACACAGAAATTGCATCGGAATTAAATACAAAAGGCACAATGCCGACTTAAGTACAAGAAGGCTGACTCTTCCTACTGTCTATGTTTGAACGATTCCTGTGACACTAGTTATACATTCCGATGCTATTCTTCAGGTTTACTGTATTCCTCTGACCTTCTTATTGACGATGAAACACAGAAATTGCATCGGAATTAAATAGAAAAGGCACAATGCCGACTTAAGTACAAGACGACTGACTCTTCTTACTGACTATGTTTGAACCATTACTGTGATACCACTTATAGATTCCGATGCATCACTTCAGGTTTACTGTATCCCAATGACCTTCTTATTGACGATGAAACACAGAAATTGCATCGGAATTAAATAGAAAATGCACAATGCCGACTTAAGTACAAGAAGACTGACTCTTTTTACTGACTATGTTTTGAACCATTCCTGTGACACTATTCATTGATTCCGATGCCACACTTCTGGTTTACTGTATCCCTTGTATGTTCTTTAAGTCGATGAAACACAGAAATTGCATCGGAATTAAATACAAAAGGCACAATGCCGACTTAAGTACAAGAAGGCTGACTCTTCCTACTGTCTATGTTTTGAACCATTTCTGTGACACTAGTTATATTTTCCGATGCTTCACTTCAGGTTTACTGTATCCCTTGGGCCTTCTTATTGACGAGGAAACACAGAAATTGCATATGAATTAAATACCAAAGGCAAAATACCGACTCAAGTACAAGAAGACTGACTCTTCCTACTGTCTATGCTTTGAACCATTCCTGTGACACTAGTTATACATTCCGATGCTTCACTTCACGTTTACTGTATCCGTTCGACCTTCTTATTGACGATGAAACACAGAAATTGCATCGGAATTCAATACAAAAGGCACAATGCCGACTTCAGTACAAGAAGACTGACTCTTTGTACGTACCTATGTTTGAACCATTCCCGTGACACTAGTTATAGATTCCGATGTTTCACTTCAGGTTTACTGTATCCCTTGGACCTTCTTGTTGACGATGAAACACAGAAATCGCATCGGAAATAAATACAAAAGGCTCAATGCCGACTCAAGTAGAGGAAGAGTGACTCCTCCTACTGTCTGTGTTTTGAACGATTCCTGTGACACTAGTTATACATTCCGATGCGTCACTTCAGGTGTACTGCTTCAATTGGACCTTCTTATTGACGATGAAACACAGAAATTGCATCGGAATAGAATAGAAAAGGCACAATGCCGACTTAAGTACAAGAAGACTGACTCTTTTTACTGACTATGTTTTGAACCATTCCTGTGACACTAGTTATACATTCCGATGCTTCACTTCAGGTTTACTGTATCCCTTGGACCTTCTTATTGACGATGAAACACAGAAATTGCATCGGAATTAAATAGAAAATGCACAATGCCGACTTAAGTACAAGAAGAATGACTCTTCCTAATGTCTATGTTTTGAACCATTCCTGTGGCACTACTTATGGATTCCGATGCTTCACTTCAGGTTTACTGTATCCCTCTGACCTTCTTATTGACGATGAAACACAGAAATCGCATCGGAAATAGATACAAAAGGCTCAATGCCGACTCAAGTAGAAGAAGAGTGACTCCTCGTACTGTCTATGTTTGAACGATTCCTGTGACACTAGTTATACATTCCGATGCTATTCTTCAGGTTTACTGTATTCCTCTGACCTTCTTATTGACGATGAAACACAGAAATTGCATCGGAATTAAATAGAAAAGGCACAATGCCGACTTAAGTACAAGACGACTGACTCTTCTTACTGACTATGTTTGAACCGTTACTGTGATACCACTTATAGATTCCGATGCTTCACTTCAGGTTTACTGTATCCCTATGACCTTCTTATTGACGATGAAACACAGAAATTGCAACGGAATTAAATACAAAAGTCACAATGCCGACTTAAGTACAAGAAGACTGACTCTTCTTACTGTCTATGTTTTGAACCATTCCAGTGACACTAGTTATACATTCCGATGCGTCACTTCAGGAGTACTGCATCCCTTGGACCCTCTTATTGACGATGAAACACAGAAATTGCATCGGAATTGAATAGAAAAGGCACAATGCCGACTTAAGTACAAGAAGACTGACTCTTTTTACTGACAATGTTTTGATCCATTCCGGTGGCACTATTCATTGATTCTGATGCTACACTTCAGGTTTACTGTATCCCTTGGACGTTCCTATTGACGATGAAACACAGAAATTGCATCGGAATTAAATACAAAAGGCACAATGCCGACATAAGTACAAAGAGACTGACTCTTCCTACTGTCTGTGTTTTGAACGATTCCTGTGACACTAGTTATACATTCCGATGCGTCACTTCAGGTGTACTGCATCCCTTGGACCTTCTTATTGACGATGAAACACAGAAATTGCATCGGAATAGAATAGAAAAGGCACAATGCCGACTTAAGTACAAGAAGACTGACTCTTTTTACTGACTATGTTTTGAACCATTCCTGTGACACTAGTCATATATTCCGATGCCTCACTTCAGGTTTACTGTATCCCTTGGACGTTCTTATTGACAATGAAACACAGAAATTGCATCGGAATTAGATACAAAAGGCACAATGCCGACTCAAGTACAAAAAGACTGACTCTTCCCACTGTCCATGTTTTGAACCATACCTGTCATACTAGTTAGACATTCCGATGCTTCACTTCAGGTTTACTGTATCCCTTGGACCTTCTTATTGACGATGAAACACAGAAATTGCATCGGAATTAAATAGAAAATGCACAATGCCGACTTAAGTACAAGAAGAATGACTCTTCCTACTGTCTATGTTTTGAACCATTCCTGTGGCACTACTTATGGATTCCGATGCTTCACTTCAGGTTTACTGTATCCCTCTGACCTTCTTATTGACGATGAAACACAGAAATCGCATCGGAAATAGATACAAAAGGCTCAATGCCGACTCAAGTAGAAGAAGAGTGACTCCTCGTACTGTCTATGTTTGAACGATTCCTGTGACACTAGTTATACATTCCGATGCTATTCTTCAGGTTTACTGTATTCCTCTGACCTTCTTATTGACGATGAAACACAGAAATTGCATCGGAATTAAATAGAAAAGGCACAATGCCGACTTAAGTACAAGACGACTGACTCTTCTTACTGACTATGTTTGAACCGTTACTGTGATACCACTTATAGATTCCGATGCTTCACTTCAGGTTTACTGTATCCCTATGACCTTCTTATTGACGATGAAACACAGAAATTGCAACGGAATTAAATACAAAAGTCACAATGCCGACTTAAGTACAAGAAGACTGACTCTTCTTACTGTCTATGTTTTGAACCATTCCAGTGACACTAGTTATACATTCCGATGCGTCACTTCAGGTGTACTGCATCCCTTGGACCCTCTTATTGACGATGAAACACAGAAATTGCATCGGAATTGAATAGAAAAGGCACAATGCCGACTTAAGTACAAGAAGACTGACTCTTTTTACTGACAATGTTTTGATCCATTCCTGTGGCACTATTCATTGATTCTGATGCCACACTTCAGGTTTACTGTATCCCTTGGGCGTTCCTATTGACGATGAAACACAGAAATTGCATCGGAATTAAATACAAAAGGCACAATGCCGACATAAGTACAAAGAGACTGACTCTTCCTACTGTCTATGTTTTGAACCATTCCTGTGACACAAGTTATATATTCCGATGCTTCACTTCAGGTTTACTGCATCCCTTTTACCTTCTTATTGACGAGGAAACACAGAAATTGCATATGAATTAAATACAAAAGGCACAGTACCGACTCAAGTACAAGAAGACTGACTCTTCCTACTGTCTATGCTTTGAACCATTCCTGTGACACTAGTTATACATTCCGATGCTTCACTTCACGTTTACTGTATCCGTTGGACCTTCTTATAGACGATGAAACACAGAAATTGCATCGGAATTAAATACAAAAGGCACAATGCCGACTTAAGTACAAGAAGACTGACTCTTCCTAATGTCCATGTTTTGAACCATTCCTGTCACACTAGTTATACATTCCGATGCTTCACTTCAGGTTTACTGTATCCCTTGGACCTTCTTATTGACGATGAAACACCTAAATTCTATCGGATTTAAATACGAAAGGCACAATGCCGACTTAAGTATAGGACGACTGTCTCTTCTTACTGACTACGTTTGAACCATTACTGTTATACCACTTATAGATTCCGATGCTTCACTTCAGGTATACTGTATCCCTCTGACCTTCTTATTGACGATAAAACACAGAAATTGCATCGTAATTAAATAGAAGAGGCACAATGCCGGCTTAAATGCAAGAAGACTGACTCTTCTTACTGTCTATGTTATGAACCATTCCAGTGACACTAGTTATAAATTCCGATGCGTCACCTCAGGTGGATTGCATCCCTTGGACCTTCTTATTGACGATGAAATACAGAAATTGCATCGGAATTAAAAACAAAAGGCACAATGCCGACTCAAGTACAAGAAGACTGACTCTGCCCTCTGTCCATGTTTTGACCCATACCTGTCACACTAGTTATACATTCCGATGCTACACTTCAGGTTTACGGTATCCCTTAGACCTTCTTATTGACGATGAAACACAGAAATTGCATCGGAATTAAATACAAAAGGCACAATGCCGACTTCAGTACAAGAAGACTGACTCTTTGTACGTACCTATGTTTGAACCATCCCGGTGACACTAGTTATAGATTCCGATGTTTCACTTCAGGTTTACTGTATCCCCCTGACCGTCTTATTGATAATGAAACACAGAAATCGCATCGGAAATAGATACAAAAGGCTCAATGCCGACTCAAGTAGAAGAAGAGTGACTCCTCCTACTGTCTATGTTTTGAACGATTCCTGTGACACTAGTTATACATTCCGATGCCACACTTCAGGTTTACTGTATTCCTCGGACCTTCTTATTGATGATGAAACACAGAAATTGCATCGGAATTAAATAGAAAAGGCACAATGCCGACTTAAGTACAAGACGACTGACTCTTCTTACTGAGTATGTTTGAAGCATTACTGTGATACCACTTATAGATTCCGATGTTTCTCTTCAGGTTTACTGTATCCCTCTGACCTTCTTATTGACGATGGAACACAGAAATTGCATCGGAATTAAATAGAAAAGGCGCAATGCCGACTTAAGTACAAGAAGACTGACTCTTCTTAATGTCTATGTTTTGAACCATTCCAGTGACACTAGTTATAGGTTCCGATGCGTCACTTCAGGTGTACTGTACCCCTTGGACCTTCTTATTAACGATGAAACACAGAAATTGCATCGGAATTAAATAGAAAAGGCACAGTGCCGACTTAAGTACAAGAAGACTGACCCTTTTTACTGACTGTGTTTTGAACCATTCCGGTGACACTATTCATTGATTCCGATGCTACGATTCAGGTTTACTGTATCCCTGGGACGTTCTTATTGACGATGAAGCACCGAAATTCCATCGGAATTAAATACGAAAGGCACAATGCCGACTTAAGTACAGGACGACTGACTCTTCTTACTGACTATGTTTGAACCATTACTGTTATACCACTTATAGATTCCGATGCTTCACTTCAGATTTACTGTATCCCTCTGACCTTCTTATTGACGATGAAACACAGAAATTGCATTGGAATTAAATAGAAAAGGCACAATGCCGACTTAAGTACAAGAAGACTGACTCTTCTTACTGTCTATGTCATGAGCCATTCCAGTGACACTAGTTATAGATTCCGATGCGTCACTTCGGATGTATTGCATCCCTTGGACGTTCTTATTGACGATGAAATACAGAAATTGCATCGGAATTAAATAGAAAAGGCACAATGCCGACTTAAGTACAAGAAGACTGACTCTTTTTACTGACTATTTTTTGAACCATTCCTGTGACACTAGTCATATATTCCGATGCCTCACTTCAGGTTTACTGTATCCCTTGGACGTTCTTATTGACGATGAAACACAGAAATTGTATCGGAATTATATACAAAAAGCACAATGTCGACTTAAGAACAAGAAGACTGACTCTTCCTAATGTCTATGTTATGAACCATTCCTGTGACACGAGTTATACATTCCGATGCTTCACTTCAGGTTTACTGTATCCCTTGGACCTTCTTATTGACAATGAAACACAGAAATTGCATCGGAATTAAATAGAAAAGGCACAATGCCGACTCAAGTACAAGATGACTGACTCATCCTACTGTCCATGTTTTGAACCATACCTGTCACACTAGTTATACATTCCGTTGCTTCACTTCAGGTTTACTGTATCCCTTGGACCTTCTTATTGACGATGAAACCCAGAAATTGCTTCGGAATTAAATACAAAAGGCTCAATGCCGACTCAAGTAGAAGAAGACTGCCTCTTCCTAATGTCTATGTTTTGAACGATTCCTGTGACACTAGTTATACATTCCGATGCTATACTTCAGGTTTACTGTATTCCTCTGACCTTCTTATTGACGATGAAAAACAGAAATTGCATCGGAATTAAATAGAAAAGGCACAATGCCGACTTAAGTACAAGAAGACTGACTCTTCCTGCTGTCTATGTTTGAACCATTCCTGTCACACTAGTTATACATTCCGATGCCTCCCTTCAGGTTTACTGTATCCCTTGGACCTTCTTAATGACGATGAAACACCGAAATTCCATCGGAATTATAAACGAAAGGCACAATGCCGACTTAAGTACAAGACGACTGACTCTTCTTACTGACTATGTTTGAACCATTACTGTGATACCACTTATAGATTCCGATGCTTCACTTCAGGTTTACTGTATACCTTTGACCTTCTTATTGACGATGAAACACAGAAATTGCATCGGAATTAAATAGAAAAGCACAATGCCGACTTAAGTACAAGAAGACTGACTCTTCTTACTGTCTATGTTTTGAACCATTCCAGTGACACTAGTTATAGATTCCGATGCGTCACTTCAGGTGTGCTGCATCCCTTGGACCTTCTTATAGACGTTGAAACACAGAAATTGCATCGGAATTAAATACAAAAGGTACAATGCCGACTTAAGTACAAGAAGACTGACTCTTCCTAATGTCCATGTTTTAAACCATTCCTGTCACACTAGTTATACATTCCGATGCTTCACTTCAGGTTTACTGCATCCCTTGGACCTTCTTATTGACGATGAAACACCTAAATTCTATCGGATTTAAATACGAAAGGCACAATGCCGACTTAAGTATAGGACGACTGTCTCTTCTTACTGACTACGTTTGAACCATTACTGTTATACCACTTATAGATTCTGATGCTTCACTTCAAGTATACTGTATCCCTCTGACCTACTTATTGCCGATAAAACACATAAATTGCATCGTAATTAAATAGAAAAGGCACAATGCCGGCTTAAATGCAAGAAGACTGACTCTTCTTACTGTCTATGTTATGAACCATTCCAGTGACACTAGTTATAGATTCCGATGCGTCACCTCAGGTGTATTGCATCCCTTGGACCTTCTTATTGACGATGAAATACAGAAATTGCATCGGAATTAAATACAAAAGGCACAATGCCGACTCAAGTACAAGAAGACTGACGCTTCCCTCTGTCCATGTTTTGACCCATACCTGTCACACTAGTTATACATTCCGGTGCTTCACTTCAGGTTTACGGTATCCCTTGGTCCTTCTTATTGACGATGAAACACAGAAATTGCATCGGAATTAAATACAAAAGGCACAATGCCGACTTCAGTACAAGAAGACTGACTCTTTGTACGTACCTATGTTTGAACCATTCCGGTGACACTAGTTATAGATTCCGATGTTTCACTTCAGGTTTACTGTATCCCTTGGACCTTCTTATTGACGATGAAACACAGAAATTGCATCGGAATTAAATAGAAAAGGCACAATGCCGACTTAAGAACAAGAAGAATGACTCTTTCTACTGTCTATGCTTTGAACCATTCCTGTGGCACTACTTACGGATTCCGATGCTTCACTTCAGGTTTACTGTATCCCTCTGACCTTCGTATTGACGATGAAACACAGATATCGCATCGGAAATAAATACAAAAGGCTCAATGCCGACTCAAGTAGAAGCAGAGTGACTCCTCCTACTGTCTATGTTTTGAACGATTCCTGTGACACTAGTTATACATTCCGATGCCATACTTCAGGTTTACTGTATTCCTCGGACCTTCTTATTGATGATGAAACACAGAAATTGCATCGGAATTAAATAGAAAAGGCACAATGCCGACTTAAGTACAAGACGACTGACTCTTCTTACTGACTATGTTTGAAGCATTACTGTGATACCACTTATAGATTCCGACGCTTCTCTTCAGGTTTACTGTATCCCTCAGACCTTCTTATTGACGATGAAACACAGAAATTGCATCGGAATTAAATAGAAAAGGCGCAATGCCGACTTAAGTACAAGAAGACTGACTCTTCTTAATGTCTATGTTTTGAACCATTCCAGTGACACTAGTTATAGGTTCCGATGCGTCACTTCAGGTGTACTGTATCCCTTGGACCTTCTTATTAACGATGAAACACAGAAATTGCATCGGAATTAAATAGAAAAGGCACAGTGCCGACTTAAATACAAGAAGACTGACCCTTTTTACTGACTGTGTTTTGAACCATTCCGGTGACACTATTCATTGATTCCGATGCCACGATTCAGGTTTACTGTATCCCTGGGACGTTCTTATTGACGATGAAGCACCGAAATTCCATCGGAATTAAATACGAAAGGCACAATGCCGACTTAAGTACAGGACGACTGACTCTTCTTACTGACTATGTTTGAACCATTACTGTTATACCACTTATAGATTCCGATGCTTCACTTCAGATTTACTGTATCCCTCTGACCTTCTTATTGACGATGAAAAACAGAAATTGCATTGGAATTAAATAGAAAAGGCACAATGCCGACTTAAGTACAAGAAGACTGACTCTTCTTACTGTCTATGTCATGAGCCATTCCAGTGACACTAGTTATAGATTCCGATGCGTCACTTCGGGTGTATTGCATCCCTTGGACGTTCTTATTGACGATGAAATACAGAAATTGCATCGGAATTAAATAGAAAAGACACAATGCCGACTTAAGTACAAGAAGACTGACTCTTTTTACTGACTATTTTTTGAACCATTCCTGTGACACTAGTCATATATTCCGATGCCTATCTTCAGGTTTACTGTATCCCTTGGATGTTCTTATTGACGATGAAACACAGAAATTGTATCGGAATTATATACAAAAGGCACAATGCCGACTTAAGTACAAGAAGACTGACTCTTCCTAATGTCTATGTTATGAACCATTCCTGTGACAGGAGTTATACATTCCGATGCTTCACTTCAGGTTTACTGTATCCCTTGGACCTTCTTATTGACGATGAAACCCAGAAATTGCTTCGGAATTAAATACAAAAGGCACAATGCCGACTTCAGCACAAGAAGACTGACTCTTTGTACGTACCTAAGTTTGAACCATTCCGGTGACACTAGTTATAGATTCCGATGTTTCACTTCAGATTTACTGTATCCCTCTGACCTTCTTATTGACGATGAAACACAGAAATCGCTTCGGAAATAAATACAAAAGGCACAATGCCGACTTAAGTACAAGAAGACTGACTCTTCCTAATGTCTATGTTATGCACCATTCCTGTGACACGAGTTATACATTCCGATGCTTCACTTCAGGTTTACTGTATCTCTTGGACCTTCTTATTGACAATGAAACACAGAAATTGCATCGGAATTAAATAGAAAAGGCACAATGCCGACTCAAGTACAAGAAGACTGACTCTTCCTGCTGTCTACGTTTGAACCATTCCTGTCACACTAGTTATACATTCCGATGCCTCCCTTCAGGTTTACTGTATCCCTTGGACCTTCTTATTGACGATGAAACACCGAAATTCCATCGGAATTATAAACGAAAGGCACAATGCCGACTTAAGTACAAGACGACTGACTCTTCTTACTGACTATGTTTGAACCATTACTGTGATACCACTTATAGATTCCGATGCTTCACTTCAGGTTTACTGTATCCCTCTGACCTTCTTATTGACGATGAAACACAGAAATTGCATCGGAATTAAATAGAAAAGGCACAATGCCGACTTAAGTACAAGAAGACTGACTCTTCTTACTGTCTATGTTTTCAACCATTCCAGTGACACTAGTTATAGATTCCGATGCGTCACTTCAGGTGTGCTGCATCCCTTTGACCTTCTTATTGACGATGAAACACAAAAATTGCATCGGAATTAAATACAAAAGGCACAATGCCGACTCAAGTACAACAAGACTGACTCTTCCTACTGTCCTTGCTTTGAACCAATCCTGTCACACTAGTTATACATTCCGATGCCTCACTTCAGGTTTACTGTATCCCTTGGACCTTCTTATTGACGATGAAACACAGAAATTGCATCGGAATTAAATACAAAAGGCACAATGCCGACTTCAGTACAAGAAGACTGACTCTTTGTACTGACTATGTTTGAATCATTCCGGTGACACTAGTTATAGATTCCGATGTTTCACTTCAGGTTTATTGTATCCCCCTGTCCTTCTTATTGACGATGAAACACAAAAATTGCATCGGAATTAAATACAAAAGGCACAATGCCGACCTAAGTACATGTAGACTGACTCTTCCCACTGTCTATGATTTGAACCATTCCTGTGACACTAGTTATAGTTTCCGATCATTCACTTCAGGTTTACTGTATCCCTCTGACCGTCGTATTGACGATGAAACACAGAAATTGCATCGGAATTAAATAGAAAATGAACACTGCCGACTTAAGTACAGGAAGAATGACTCTTCCTACTGTCTATGCTTTGAACCATTCCGGTGACACTAGTTATAGATTCCGATGTTTCACTTCAGGTTTACTGTATCCCTCTGACCTTCTTATTGACGATGAAGCACAAACATTGCATCGGAATTAAATACAAAAGGCACAATGACGACTTAAGTACAAGAAGACTGACTCTTCCTAATGTCCATATTTTGAACCATTCCTGTCACACAAGTTATACATTTCGATGCTTCACTTCAGGTTTGCTGTTTCCCTTCGACCTTCTTATTGACGATGAAACACAGAAATTGCATCGGAATGAAATACAAAAGGCACAATGCCGACTTAAGTGCAAGAAGACTGACTCTTCTTACTGTCTATGTTTTGAACCATTCCTGTGACACTAGTTATACATTACGATGCTTCACTTCAGGTTTAATGTATACCTTGGACCTTCTTATTGTCGATGAAACACAGAAATTGCATCGGAATTAAATACAAAAGGCACAATGCCGACTTAAGTACAAGACGACTGACTCTTCTTACTGACTATGTTTAAACCATTACTGTGATACCACTTATAGATTCCGATGCTTCATTTCAGGTTTTCTGTATCCCTCTGACCTTCTTATTGACGATGAAACACAGAAATTGCATCGGAATTAAATAGAAAAGGCACAATGCCGACTCAAGTACAAGAAGACTGACTCTTCTTACTGTCTATGATTTGAACCGTTCTTGTGACACTAGTTATAGATTCCGATGTTTCACTTCAGGTGTACTGTATCCCTTGGACCTTCTTATTGACGATGAAACACAGAAATTGCGTCGGAATTAAATACAAAAAGCACAATGCCGACTTAAGTACAAGTAGACTGACTCTTCTTACTGTCTATGCTTTGAACCATTCCTGTGACACTAGTTATAGATTCTGATGCTTCACTTCAGATTAGCTGTATCCCTCTGACCATCGTATCGACGATGAAACACAGAAATTGCATCGGAATTAAATACAAAAGGCACGATGCCGACTTAAGTACATGTAGACTGACTCTTCCTACTGTCTATGTTTTCAACGATTCCTGTGACACTAGTTATAGATTCCGATGATTCACTTCATGTGTACTGTATCCCTCTGACATTCTTATTGACGACGAAACACAGAAATTGCATCGGAATTAAATACAAAAGGCACAATGCCGACTTCAGTACAAGAAGACTGACTCTTTGTACTGACTATGTTTGAATCATTCCGGTGACACTAGTTATAGATTCCGATGTTTCACTTCAGGTTTATTGTATCCCTCTGACCTTCTTATTGACGATAAAACACAAAAATTGCATCGGAATTAAATACAAAAGGCACAATGCCGACCTAAGTACATGTAGACTGACTCTTCCCACTGTCTATGATTTGAACCATTCCTGTGACACGAGTTATAGATTCCGATCATTCACTTCAGGTTTACTGTATCCCTCTGACCGTCTTATTGACGATGAAACACAGAAATTGCATCTGAATTAAATAGAAAATGCACAATGCCGACTTAAGTACAAGAAGAATGACTCTTCCTACTGTCTATGTTTGAACCATTCCTGTGACACTACTTATAGATTCCGATGCTTCACTTCTGGTTTACTGTATCCCTCTGACCTTCTTATTGACGATGAAACACAGAAATTGCATCGGAAATAAATACAAAAGGCTCAATGCCGACTCACGTAGAAGAAGACTGACTCTTCCTACTATCTATGATTAGAACGATTCCTGTGACACTGATTATACATTCCGATGCTATCCTTCAGGTTTTCTGTATTCCTCTGACCTTCTTATTGACGATGAAACACAGAAATTGCATCGGAATTAAATAGAAAAGGCACAATGCCGACTTAAGTACAAGAAGACTGACTCTTCTTACTGACTATGTTTTGAACCATTTCTGTGACACTAGTTATAGATTCCGATGCTTCACTTCAGGTTTTCTGTATCCCTCTGACTTTCTTATTGACGATGAAACACAGAAATTGCATCGGAATTAAATAGAAAAGGCACAATGCCGACTCAAGTTCAAGAAGACTGACTCTTCCTACTGTACATGTTTTGAACCATTCCTGTCACACTAGTTATACATTCCGATTCCTCACTTCAGGTGTACTGTATCCCTTGGACTTTCTTATTGACGATGAAACACAGAAATTGCATCGGAATTAAATACAAAAGGCACAATGCCACCTTCAGTACAAGAAGACTGACTCTTTGTACTGACTATGTTTGAACCATTCCGGTGACACTAGTTATGGATTCCGATGTTTCACTTCAGGTTTACTGTATCCCTCTGACCTTCTTATTGACGATGAAGCACAAAAATTGCATCGGAATTAAATACAAAAGGCACAACGCCGACTTAAGTACATGTAGACTGACTCTTCCCACTCTCTATGATTTGAACCATTCCTGTGACACTAGTCATTCATTCCGATGCTATACTTCAGGTTTACTGTATTCCTCTGACCTTCTTATTGACGATGAAACACAGAAATTGCATCGGAATTAAATAGAAAAGGCACACTGCCGACTTAAGTACAAGAAGACTGACTCTTCCTACTGTCTATGTTTTGAACCATTCCTGTGACACTAGTTATAGATTCCGATGCTTCACTTCAGGTTAACTGTATCCCTCTGACCTTCTTATTGACGATGAAACACAGAAATTTCATCGGAATAAAATACAAAATGCACAATGCCGACTTCAGTACAAGAAGACTGACTCTTTGTACTGACTATGTTTGAATCATTCCGGTGACACTAGTTATAGATTCCGATGTTTCACTTCAGGTTTACTGTATCCCTCTGACCTTCTTATTGACGATGAAACACAGAAATTGCATTGGAATTAAATAGAAAAGGCACAATGCCGACTTAAGTACAAGAAGACTGACTCTTTGTACGTACCTATGTTTGAACCATTCCGGTGACACTAGTTATAGATTCCGATGTCTCACTCCAGGTTTACTGTATCCCTTGGACCTTCTTATTGACGATGAAACGTAGAAATTGCATCGGAATTAAATACGAAAGGCACAATACCGACTCAAGTACAAGAAGACTGACTCTTCCTACTGTCTATGCTTTGAACCATTCCTGTGACACTAGTTATACATTCCGATGCTTCACCTCACGTTTACTGTATATGTTCGACCTTCCTATTGACGATGAAACACAGAAATTGCATCGGAATTAAATACAAAATGCACAATGCCGCCTTAAGTACAAGAAGATTGACTCTTCCTAATGTCCATATTTTGAACCATTCCTGTTACACTAGTTATACATTCCGATGCTTCACTTCAGGTTTACTGTTTCCCTTGGACCTTCTTATTGACGATGAAACACAGAAATTGCATCGGAATTAAATACAAAAGGCACAATGCCGAAATAAGTACAAGAAAACTGAGTCAACTTACTGACTACGTTTTGAACCTATCCTGTGACACCAGTTATAGATTCCGATGCTTCACTTCAGGTTTACTGTATCCCTCTGACCTTCTTATTGATGATGAAACACAGAAATTGCATAGGAATTAAATACAAAAGGCACAATGCCGTCTTAAGTACAAGAAAACTGACTCATCCTACTGTCTATGTTTTGAACCATTCCAGTGACACTAGTTATAGATTCCGATGCGTCACTTCGGATGTATTGCATCCCTTGGACATTCTTATTGACGATGAAATACAGAAATTGCATCGGAATTAAATAGAAAAGGCACAATGCCGACTTAAGTACAAGAAGACTGACTCTTTTTACTGACTATGTTTTGAACCATTCCTGTGACACTAGTCATATATTCCGATGCCTCACTTCAGGTTTACTGTATCCCTTGGACGTTCTTATTGACGATGAAACACAGAAATTGTATCGGAATTATATACAAAAGGCACAATGCCGACTTAAGTACAAGAAGACTGACTCTTCCTAATGTCTATGATTTGAACCATTCCTGTGACACGAGTTATACATTCCGATGCTTCACTTCAGGTTTACTGTATCCCTTGGACCTTCTTATTGACAATGAAACGCAGAAATTGCATCGGAATTAAATAGAAAAGGCACAATGCTGACTCAAGTACAAGAAGACTGACTCTTCCTACTGTCCATGTTTTGAACCATACCTGTCACACTAGTTATACATTCCGATGCTTCACTTCAAGTTTACTGTATCCCTTGGAGCTTCTTATTGACGATGAAACCCAGAAATTGCTTCGGAATTAAATACAAAAGGCACAATGCCGACTTCAGCACAAGAAGACTGACTTTTTGTACGTACCTATGTTTGAACCATTCCGGTGACACTAGTTATAGATTCCGATGTTTCACTTCAGGTTTACTGTATCCCTTGGACCTTCTTATTGACGATGAAACACAGAAATTGCATCGGAATTAAATAGAAAAGGCACAGTGCCGACTTAAGTACAAGAAGAATGACTCTTCCTACTGTCTATGTTTTGAACCATTCCTGAGGCACTACTTATGGATTACGATGCTGCACTTCAGGTTTACTGTATCCCTCTGACCTTCTTATTGACGATGAAACACAGAAATCGCGTCGCAAATAAATACAAAAGGCTCAATGCCGACTCAAGTAGAAGAAGACTGACTCTTCCTAATGTCTATGTTTTGAACGATTCCTGTGACACTAGTTATACATTCCGATGCTATACTTCAGGTTTACTGTATTCCTCTGACATTCTTATTGACGATGAAACACAGAAATTGCATCGGAATTAAATAGAAAAGGCACAATGCCGACTTAAGTACAAGAAGACTGACTCTTTTTACTGGCTATGTTTTGAACCATTCCTGTGACACTACTCATTGATTCCGATGCCACACTTCAGGTTTACTGTATCTCTTGGACGTTCGTATTGACGATGAAGCACAGAAATTGCATCGGAATTAAATACAAAAGGCACAATGCCGATTTAAGTACATGAAGACAGATTCTTCCTACTGTCTATGTTTTGAACCATTCCTGTGACACTAGTTATACATTCCGATGCTTCACTTCAGGTTTACTGTATCCCTTGGACCTTCTTATTGACGATGAAACATAGAAATTACATCGGAATTAAATACGAAAGGCACAATACCGACTCAAGTACAACAAGACTGACTCTTCCTACTGTCTATGCTTTGAACCATTCCTGTGACACTAGTTATACATTCCGATGCTTCACCTCACGTTTACTGTATCTGTTCGACCTTCCTATTGTCGATGAAACACAGAAATTGCATCGGAATTGAATACAAAATGCACAATGCCGACTTAAGTACAAGAAGACTGACTCTTCCTAATGTCCATATTTTGAACCATTCCTGTTACACTAGTTATACATTCCGATGCTTCGCTTCAGGTTTACTGTTTCCCTTGGAACTTCTTATTGACGATGAAACACAGAAATTGCATCGGAATGAAATACAAAAGGCACAATGCCGACTTAAGTACAAGAAGACTGACTCTTCTTACTGTCTATGCTTTGAACCATTCCTGTGACACTAGTTATACATTACGATGCTTCACTTCAGGTTTAATGTATCCCTTGGACCATCTTATTGACGATGAAACACAGAAATTGCATCGGAATGAAATACAAAAGGCACAATGCCGACCTAAGTACATGTAGACTGACTCTTCCCACTGTCTATGATTTGAACCATTCCTGTGACACTAGTTATAGATTCCGATCATTCACTTCAGGTTTACTGTATCCCCCTGACCGTCTTATTGACGATGAAACACAGAAATTGCATCGGAATTAAATAGCAAATGAACAATGCCGACTTAAGTACAAGAAGAATGACTCTTCCTAATGTCCATATTTTGAACCATTCCTGTTACACTAGTTATACATTCCGATGCTTCACTTCAGGTTTACTGTATCCCTCTGACCTCCTTTTTGACGATGAAACACAGAAATTTCATCGGAAATAAATACAAAAGGTTCAATGCCGACTCAAGTAGAAGAAGACTAACTCTTCCTACTGTCTATGATTAGAACGATTCCTGTGACACTGATTATACATTCCGATGCTATCCTTCAGGTTTACTGTATTCCTCTGACCTTCTTATTGACGATGAAACACAGAAATTGCATCGGAATTAAATAGAAAAGGCACAATGCCGACATAAGTACAAGAAGACTGACTCTTCCTACTGTCTATGTTTTGAACCATTCCTGTGACACTAGTTATAGATTCCGATGCTTCACTTCAGGTTAACTGTATCCCTCTGACCTTCTTATTGACGATGAAACATAGAAATTGCATCGGAATTAAATACAAAAGGCACAATACCGACTCAAGTACAAGAAGACTGACTCTTCCTACTGTCTATGCTTTGAACCATTCCTGTGACACTAGTTATACATTCCGATGTTTCACTTCACGTTTACTGTATCCGTTCGACCTTCCTATTGACGATGAAACACAGAAATTGCATCGGAATTAAATACAAAAGGCACAATGACGACTTAAGTACAAGAAGACTGACTCTTCCTAATGTCCATATTTTGAACCATTCCTGTCACACTAGTTATACATTCCGATGCTTCACTTCAGGTTTACTGTTTCCCTTGGACCTTCTTATTGTTGATGAAACACAAAAATTGCGTCGGAATTAAATAAAAAAGGCACAATGCCGACTTAAGTACAAGTAGACTGACTCTTCTTACTGTCTATTTTTGAACCATTCCTGTGACACTAGATATAGATTCCGATGCTTCACTTCAGGTTAACTGTATCCCTCTGACCTTCTTATTGACGATGAAACATAGAAATTGCATCGGAATTAAATACAAAAGGCACAATGCCGACTTAAGTACAAGAAGACTGACTCTTCTTACTGTCTATGTTTTGAACCATTCCTGTGACACTAGTTATACATTACGATGCTTCACTTCAGGTTTAATGTGTTTTCCGTCGACCTTCTTATTGTCGATGAAACACAGAAATTGCATCGGAATTAAATACAAAAGACACAATGCCGAAATAAGTACAAGAAGACTGAGTCTACTTACTGACTACGTTTTGAACCTATCCTGTGACACTAGTTATAGATTCCGATGCTTCACTTCAGGTTTACTGTATCCCTCTGACCTTCTTATTGATGATGAAACACAGAAATTGCTTCGGAATTAAATACAAAAGGCACAAAGCCGACTTAAGTACAATAAGACTGACTCATCCTACTGTCTATGTTTTGAACCATTCCTGTGGCACTAGTTATACAATCCGATGCTTCACTTCAGGTTTACTGGATCCCTTGGACATTCTTATTGACGACGAAACACAAAAATTGCGTCGGAATTAAATAAAAAAGGCACAATGCCGACTTAAGTACAAGTAGACTGACTCTTCTTACTGTCTATTTTTGAACCATTCCTGTGACACTAGATATAGATTCTGATGCTTCACTTCAGGTTAGCTGTATCCCTCTGACTTTCGTATTGACGATGAAACACAGAAATTGCATCGGAATTAAATACAAAAGGCACGATGCCGACTTAAGTACATGTAGACTGACTCTTCCTACTGTCTATGTTTTCAACCATTCCTGTGACACTAGTTATAGATTCCGATGATTCACTTCATGTGTACTGTGACCTACTTATTGACGATGAAACACAGAAATTGCATCGGAATTAAATACAAAAGGCACAATGCCGGCTTCAGTACAAGAAGACTGACTCTTTGTACTGACTATGTTTGAATCATTCCGGTTACACTAGTTATAGATTCCGATGTTCCACTTCAGGTTTACTGTATCCCTCTGACCTTCTTATTGACGATGAAACACAAAAATTGCATCGGAATTAAATACAAAAGGCATAATGCCGACCTAAGTACATGTAGACTGACTCTTCCCACTGTCTATGATTTGAACCATTCCTGTGACACTAGTTATAGATTCCGATCATTCACTTCAGGTTTACTGTATCCCTCTGACCGTCTTATTGACGATGAAACACAGAAATTGCATCGGAATTAAATAGAAAATGCACAATGCCGACTTAAGTACAAGAAGAATGACCCTTCCTACTGTCTATGTTTTGAACCATTCCTGTGACACTACTTATAGATTCCGATGCTTCACTTCAGGTTTACTGTATCCCTCTGTCCTTCTTAGTGACGATGAATACAGAACTTGCATCGGAAATAAATACAAAAGGCTCAATGCCGACTCAAGTAGAAGAAGACTGACTCTTCCTACTGTCTATGATTAGAACGATTCCTGTGACAGTGATTATACATTCCGATGCTATCCTTCAGGTTTACTGTATTCCACTGACCTTCTTATTGACGATGAAACACAGAAATTGCATCTGAATTAAATATAAAAGGCACAATGGCGACTTAAGTACAAGAAGACTGACTCTTCTTACTGACTATGTTTTGAACCGTTTCTGTGACACTAGTTATAGATTCCGATGCTTCACTTCAGGTTTACTGTATCCCTCTGACTTTTTTATTGACGATGAAACACAGAAATTGCATCGGAATTATATAGAAAAGGCACAATGCCGACTCAAGTACAAGAAGACTGACTCTTCCTACTGTCCATGTTTTGAACCATTCCTCTCACACTAGTTATACATTCCGATGCCTCACTTCAGGTGTACTGTATCCCTTGGACTTTCTTATTGTGATGAAACACAGAAATTGCATCGGAATTAAATACAAAAGGCACAATGCCACCTTCAGTACAAGAAGACTGACTCATCCTACTGTCAATGTTTTGAACCATTCCTGTGACACTAGTTATAGATTCCGATGCTTCCCTTCAGGTTAACTGTATTCCTCTGACCTTCTTATTGACGATGAAACACAGAAATTGCATCGAAATTAGATACAACAAGCACAATGCCGATTTAAGTACAAGAGGACTGACTCTTCTTACTGTGTATGTTTTGAAACATTCCTGTGACACTAGTTATAGATTCCGATGCTTCACTTCAGGTTTACTGTATCCCTTGGACCTTCGTATTGACGACGAAACACAGAAATTGCATCGGAATTAGATACAACAAGCACAATGCCGATTTAAGTACAAGAGGACTGACTCTTCTTACTGTGTATGTTTTTAAACATTCTGTGACACTAGTTGTACATTCCGATGTTTCACTTCACGTTTACTGTATCCGTTCGATCTTCCTATTGACGATGAAACACAGAAATTGCATCGGAATTAAATACAAAAGGCACAATGACGACTTAAGTACAAGAAGACTGACTCTTCCTAATGTCCATATTTTGAACCATTCCTGTCACACTAGTTATACATTCCGATGCTTCACTTCAGGTTTACTGTTTCCCTTGGACCTTCTTATTGTTGATGAAACACAGAAATTGCATCGGAATGTAATACAAAAGGCACAAAGCCGACTTAAGTACAAGAAGACTGACTCTTCTTACTGTCTATGTTTTGAACCATTCCTGTGACACTAGTTATACATTACGATGCTTCACTTCAGGTTTAATGTGTCCCTTGGACCTTCTTATTGTCGATGAAACACAGAAATTGCATCGGAATTAAATACAAAAGGCACAATGCCGACTTCAGTACAAGAAGACTGACTCTTTGTACTGACTATGTTTGAATCATTCCGGTGACACTAGTTATAGATTCCGATGTTCCACTTCAGGTTTACTGTATCCCTCTGACCTTCTTATTGACGATGAAACACAAAAATTGCATCGGAATAAAATACAAAAGGCACAATGCCGACCTAAGTACATGTAGACTGACTCTTCCCACTGTCTATGATTTGAACCATTCCTGTGACACTAGTTATAGATTCCGATCATTCACTTCAGGTTTACTGTATCCCTCTGACCGTCTTGTTGACGATGAAACACAGAAATTGCATCGGAATTAAATAGAAAATGCACAATGCCGACTTAAGTACAAGAAGAATCACCCTTCCTACTGTCTATGTTTTGAACCATTCCTGTGACACTACTTGTAGATTCCGATGCTTCACTTCAGGTTTACTGTATCCCTCTGACCTTCTTAGTGACGATGAATACAGAACTTGCATCGGAATTAAATACAAAAGGCTCAATGCCGACTCAAGTAGAAGAAGACTGACTCTTCCTACTGTCTATGATTAGAACGATTCCTGTGACACTGATTATACATTCCGATGCTATCCTTCAGGTTTACTGTATTCCTCTGAACTTCTTATTGACGATGAAACACAGAAATTGCATCGAAATTAGATACAACAAGCACAATGCCGATTTAAGTACAAGAGGACTGACTCTTCTTACTGTATATGTTTTGAAACATTCCTGTGACACTAGTTATAGATTCCGATGCTTCACTTCAGGTTTACTGTATCCCTCTGACTTTTTTATTGACGATGAAACACAGAAATTGCATCGGAATTAAATAGAAAAGGCACAATGCCCACTCAAGTACAAGAAGACTGACTCTTCCTACTGTCCATGTTTTGAACCATTCCTGTCACACTAGTTATACATTCCGATGCCTCACTTCAGGTGTACTGTATCCCTTGGACTTTCTTATTGTGATGAAACACAGAAATTGCATCGGAATTAAATACAAAAGGCACAATGCCACCTTCAGTACAAGAAGACTGACTCTTTGTACTGACTATGTTTGAGCCATTCTGGTGACACTAGTTATGGATTCCGATGTTTCACTTCAGGTTTACTGTATCCCTCTGACCTTCTTATTGACGATGAAGCAAAAAAATTGCATCGGAATTAAATACAAAAGGCACAATGCCGACTTAAGTACATGTAGACTGACTCTTCCCACTGTCCATGATCTGAACCATTCCTGCGACACTAGTCATTCATTCCAATGCTATACATCAGGTTTACTGTATTCCTCAGACCTTCTTATTGACGATGAAACACAGAAATTGCATCGGAATTAAATAGAAAAGGCACACTGCCGACTTAAGTACAAGAAGACTGACTCATCCTACTGTCAATGTTTTGAACCATTCCTGTGACACTAGTTATAGATTCCGATGCTTCACTTCAGGTTAACTGTATCCCTCTGACCTTCTTATTGACGATGAAACACAGAAATTGCATCGAAATTAGATACAACAAGCACAATGCCGATTTAAGTACAAGAGGACTGACTCTTCTTACTGTGTATGTTTTGAAACATTCCTGTGACACTAGTTATAGATTCCGATGCTTCACTTCAGGTTTACTGTATCCCTTGGACCTTCTTATTGACGACGAAACACAGAAATTGCATCGGAATTAGATACAACAAGCACAATGCGGATTTAAGTACAAGAGGACTGACTGTTCTTACTGTGTATGTTTTGAAACATTCTGTGACACTAGTTATACATTCCGACGTTTCACTTCACGTTTACTGTATCCGTTCGACCTTCCTATTGACGATGAAACACAGAAATTGCATCGGAATTAAATACAAAAGGCACAATGACGACTTAAGTACAAGAAGACTGACTCTTCCTAATGTCCATATTTTGAACCATTCCTGTCACACTAGTTATACATTCCGATGTTTCACTTCAGGTTTACTGTTTCCCTTGGACCTTCTTATTGTTGATGAAACACAGAAATTGCATCGGAATGAAATACAAAAGGCACAATGCCGACTTAAGTACAAGAAGACTGACTCTTCTTACTGTCTATGTTTTGAACCATTCCTGTGACACTAGTTATACATTACGATGCTTCACTTCAGGTTTAATGTGTCCCTTGGACCTTCTTATTGTCGATGAAACACAGAAATTGCATCGGAATTAAATAAAAAAGACACAATGCCGAAATAAGTACAAGAAGACTGAGTCTTCTTACTGACTACGTTTTGAACCTATCCTGTGACACTAGTTATAGATTCCGATGCTTCACTTCAGGTTTACTGTATCCCTCTGACCTTCTTATTGTTGATGAAACACAGAAATTGCATCGGAATTAAATACAAAAGGCACAATGCCGACTTAAGTACAAGAAGACTGACTCATCATACTGTCCATGTTTTGAACCATTCCTGTCACACTACTTATACATTCCGATGCCTCACTTCAGGTGTACTGTATCCCTCTGACCTTCTTATTGACGATGAAACACAGAAATTGCATCGAAATTAGATACAACAAGCACAATGCCGATTTAAGTACAAGAAGACTGACCCTTCCTATCGTCTATGTTTTGAACCATTCCTGTGACACTAGTTATAGATTTGGATGCTTCACGTCAGGTTTACTGTATCACTCTGACCTTCTTCTTATTTACGATGAAACACAGAAATTGCTCGGAATTAAATAGAAAAGGCAGAATGCCGAATTAAGTACAAGAAGACTGACTTTTCTTACTCTCTATGTTTCGAACCATTCCTGTGACACTAGTTATAGATTCTGATGCTTCACTTCAGGTTAGCTGTATCCCTCTGACCTTCGTATTGACGATGAAACACAGAAATTGCATCGGAATTATATACAAAAGGCACGATGCCGACTTAAGTACATGTAGACTGACTCATCCTACTGTCTATGTTTCCGACCATTCCTGTGACACTAGTTGAAGATTCTGATGATTCACTTCATGTGTACTGTATCCCTTTGACCTTCTTATTGACGATGAAACACAGAAATTGCATCGGAATTAAATACAAAAGGCACAATGCCGACTTCAGTACAAGAAGACTGACTCTTTGTACTGACTATGTTTGAATCATTCCGGTGACACTAGTTATAGATTCCGATGTTTCACTTAAGGTTTACTGTATCCCTCTGACCTTCTTATTGACGATGAAACACAAAAATTGCATCGGAATTGAATACAAAAGGCAGAATGCCCACCTAAGTACATGTAGACTGACTCTTCCCACTGTCTATGATTTGAACCATTCCTGTGACACTAGTTATAGATTCCGATCATTCACTTCAGGTTTACTGTATCCCTCTGACCTTCTTATTGACGATGAAGCACAAAAATTGCATCGGAATTAAATACAAAAGGCACAATGCCAACTTAAGTACATGTAGACTGACTCTTCCCACTGTCTATGATTTGAACCATTCCTGTGACACTAGTCATTCATTCCGATGCTATACTTCAGGTTTACTGTATTCCTCTGACCTTCTTATTGACGATGAAACCCAGAAATTGCATCGGAATTAAATAGAAAAGGCACACTGCCGACTTAAGTACAAGAAGACTGACTCATCCTACTGTCAATGTTTTGAACCATTCCTGTGACACTAGTTATAGATTCCGATGCTGCACTTCAGGTTAACTGTATCCCTCTGACCTTCTTATTGACGATGAAACACAGAAATCGCATCGAAATTAAATACAACAAGCACAATGCCGATTTAAGTACAAGAGGACTGACTCTTCTTACTGTGTATGTTTTGAAACATTCCTGTGACACTAGTTATAGATTCCGATGCTTCACTTCAGGTTTACTGTATCCCTTGGACCTTCTTATTGACGACGAAACACAGAAATTGCATCGGAATTAGATACAACAAGCACAATGCCGATTTAAGTACAAGAGGACTGACTCTTCTTACTGTGTATGTTTTGAAACATTCTGTGACACTAGTTATACATTCCGATGTTTCACTTCACGTTTACTGTATCCGTTCGACCTTCCTATTGACGATGAAACACAGAAATTGCATCGGAATTAAATACAAAAGGCACAATGACGACTTAAGTACAAGAAGACTGACTCTTCCTACTGTCTATGTTTTCAACCATTCCTGTGACACTAGTTATAGATTCCGATGATTCACTTCATGTGTACTGTATCCCTCTGACCTTCTTATTGACGATGAAACACAGAAATTGCATCGGAATAAATTACAAAAGGCACAATGCCGACTTCAGTACAAGAAGACTGACTCTTTGTACTGACTATGTTTGGATCATTCCGGAGACACTAGTTATAGATTCCGATGTTTCACTTCAGGTTTACTGTATCCCTCTGACCTTCTTATTGACGATGAAACACAAAAATTGCAACGGAATTAAATACAAAATGCACAATGCCGACCTAAGTACATGTAGACTGACTCTTCCCACTGTCTATGATTTGAACCATTCCTGTGACCCTAGTTATAGATTCCGATCATTCACTTCAGGTTTACTGTATCCCTCTGACCGTCTTATTGACGATGAAACACAGAAATTGCATCGGAATTAAATAGAAAATGCACAATGCCGACTTAAGTACAAGAAGAATGACCCTTCCTACTGTCTATGTTTTGAACCATTCCTGTGACACTACCTATAGATTCCGATGCTTCACTTCAGGTTTACTGTATCCATCTGACCTTCTTAGTGACGATGAATACAGAAATTGCATCGGAAATAAATACAAAAGGCTCAATGCCGACTCAAGTAGAAGAAGACTGACTCTTCCTACTGTCTATGATTAGAACGATTCCTGTGACACTGATTATACATTCCAATGCTATCCTTCAGGTTTACTGTATTCCTCTGACCTTCTTATTGACGATGAAACACAGAAATTGCATCGGAATTAAATATAAAAGGCACAATGGCGACTTAAGTACAAGAAGACTGACTCTTCTTACTGACTATGTTTTGAACCATTTCTGTGACACTAGTTATAGATTCCGATGCTTCACTTCAGGTTTACTGTATCCCTCTGACCGTGTTATTGACGATGAAACACAGAAATTGCATCGGAATAAAGTAGAAAAGGCACAATGCCGACTTAAGTACAAGAAGACTGACTCTTCTTACTGACTATGTTTTGAACCATTTCTGTGACACTAGTTATAGATTCCTTTGCTTCACTTCAGGTTTACTGTATCCCTCTGACTTTCTTATTGACGATGAAACACAGAAATTGCGTCGGAATTAAATAGAAAAGGCACAATGCCGACTCAAGTACAAGAATACTCACTCTTCCTACTGTCCATGTTTTGAACCATTCCTGTCACACTAGTTATACATTCCGATGCCTCACGTCTGGTGTACTGTATCCCTTGGGCCTTCTTATGGACGACGAAACACAGAAAATGCATCGGAATTAGATACAACAAGCACAATGCCGATTTAAGTACAAGAGGACTGACTCTTCTTACTGTGTATGTTTTGAAACATTCCTGTGACACTAGTTATAGATTCCGATGCTTCACTTCAGGTTTACTGTGTCCCTGGGACCTTCTTATTGACGACGAAACACAGAAATTGCATCGGAATTAAATGGAAAAGGCACAATGCCGACTTAAGTACAAGAAGACTGACCCTTCATATCGTCTATGTTTTGAACCATTCCTGTGACACTAGTTATAGATTTGGATGCTTCACTTCAGGTTTACTGTATCACTCTGACCTTCTTTTTATTTGCGATGAAACACAGAAATTGCATCGGAATTAAATAGAAAAGGCACAATGCCGAATTAAGTACAAGAAGACTGACTTTTCTTACTCTCTATGTTTCGAACCATTCCTGTGACACTAGTTATAGATTCCGATGCTTCACTTCAGGTTTACTGTATCCCTCTGACCTTCCTATTGAAGATGAGACACAGAAATTGCATCGGAAATAAATAGAAAAGGCACAATGCCGACTTAAGTACAAGAAGGCTGCCTCTTCTTACTGTCAATTTTTTAACCATTCATGTGACACTAGTTACAGATTCCGATGCTACACTTCAGGTATACTTTATCCCTCAGACCTTCTTATTGACGATGAAACACAGAAATTGCATCGGAATTAATTAGAAAAGGCACAATGTTGACTTAAGTATAAGAAGACTGACTCTTCTTACTGTCTATGATTTGAACCATTCTTGTGACACTAGTTATAGATTCCGATGTTTCACTTCAGGTGTACTGTATCCCTTGGACCTTCTTATTGACAATGAAACACAGAAATTGCGTCGGAATTAAATACAAAAGGCACAATGCCGACTTAAGTACAAGTAGACTGACTCTTCTTACTGTCTATGTTTTGAACCATTCCTGTGACACTAGTTATAGATTCTGATGCTTCACTTCAGGTTAGCTGTATCCCTCTGACCATCGTATTGACGATGAAACACAGAAATTGCATCGGAATTAAATACAAAAGGCACGATGCCGACTTAAGTACATGTAGACTGACTCTTCCTACTGTCTATGTTTCCAACCATTCCTGTGACGCTAATTATAGGTTCAGATGATTCACTTCATGTGTACTGTATCCCTCTGACCTTCTTATTGACGATGAAACACAGAAATTGCATCGGAATTAAATACAAACGGCACAATGCCGACTTCAGTACAAGAAGACTGACTCTTTGTACTGACTATGTTTGAGCCATTCCGTTGACACTAGTTCTAGATTCCGATGTTTCACTTCAGGTTTACTGTATCCCTCTGACCTTCTTATTGACGATGAAGCACAAAAATTGCATCGGAATTAAATACAAAATGCACAATGCCGACTTAAGTACATGTAGACTGACTCTTCCCACTGTCTATGATTTGAACCATTCCTGTGACACTAGTCATTTATTCCGATGCTATACTTCAGGTTTACTGGATTCCTCTGACCTTCTTATTGACGATGAAACACAGAAATTGCATCGGAATTAAATAGAAAAGGCACACTGCCGACTTAAGTACAAGAAGACTGACTCTTCCCACTGTCTATGTTTTGAACCATTCCTGTGACACTAGTTATAGATTCCGATGCTTCACTTCAGGTTAACTGTATCCCTCTGACCTTCTTATTGACGATGAAACACAGAAATTGCATCGGAATTAGATACAACAAGCACAATGCCGATTTAAGTACAAGAGGACTGACTCTTCTTACTGTGTATGTTTTGAAACATTCCTGTGACACTAGTTATAGATTTGGATGCTTCACTTCAGGTCTACTGTATCACTCTGCCCTTCTTCTTATTTACGATGAAACACAGAAATTGCATCGGAATTAAATACAAAAGGCACAATGCCGAATTAAGTACAAGAAGACTGACTTTTCTTACTCTCTATGTTTCGAACCATTCCTGTGACACTAGTTATAGATTCCGATGCTACACTTCAGGTATACTTTATCCCTCTGACCTTCTTATTGACGATGAAACACAGAAATTGCATCGGAATTAAGTAGAAAAGGCACAATGTTGACTTAAGTATAAGAAGACTGACTCTTCTTACTATCTATGATTTTAACCATTCTTGTGACACTAGTTATAGATTCCGATGTTTCACTTCAGGTTAGCTGTATCCCTCTGACCTCCGTATTGACGATGAAACACAGAAATTGCATCGGAATTAAATACAAATGCACGATGCCGACTTAAGTACATGTAGACTGACTCTTCCTACTGTCTATGTTTTCAACCATTCCTGTGACACTAGTTATAGTTTCCGATGATTCACTTCATGTGTACTGTATCCCTCTGACCTTCTTATTGACGATGAAACACAGAAATTGCATCGGAATTAAATGGAAATGGCACAATGCCGACTTAAGTACAAGAAGAATGACTCTTCCTCCTGTCTATGATTTGAACCATTCCTGTGACACTAGTTATAGATCCCGATGCTTCACTTCAGGTTTACTGCATCCCTCTGACCTTCTTACAGACGATGAAACACAGAAATTGCATCGGAAATACATACGAAAAGCTCAATGCCCACTCAAGTACAAGAAGACTGACTCTTCCTACTGTCTATGTTTTGAACCATTCCTCTGACTGTAGTTATACATTCCGATGCTTCACTTCAGGTTTACTGTATCCCTCTAACCTTCTTATTGACGTTGAAGCACAGAAATTGCATCGGAATTAAATAGAAAAGGCACAATGCCGACTTAAGTACAAGAAGACTGACTCTTCTTGCTGACTATGTTTTGAACCATTCCTGTGACACTAGTTATAGATTCCGATGCTTCACATCAGGTTTACTGTATCCCTCTGACCTTCTTATTGACGATGACACACAGAAATTGCATCGGAAATAAAAACAAAAGCCACAATGCCGACTTTAGTACAAGAAGACTGACTCATCCTACTCTCTATGATTTGAACCATTCCTGTGACACTAGTTATGGATTCCGATGCTTCACTTCAGGTTTACTATATCCCTCTAACCTTCTTATTGACGATGAAACACAGAAATTGCATCGGAATTAAATACAAAAGGCACAATGCCGACTTAAATACAAGAAGCCTGACTCTTATTACTCTCTATGCTTTGAACCATTCCTGTGACACTAGTTATAGATTCGGATGCTTCCCTGCAGGTTTACTGTATCCCTTGGACTTTCTAGTTGACGACGAAACACAGATATTGCATCGGAATTAAATACAAAAGGCACAATGCCGACATAAGTACAAGAAGACTGACTCTTCCTACTGTGTATGTTTTGAACCATTCCTGTCACACTATTTATACATTCCGACGCTTCACTTCAGGATTACTGTATTCCTTGGATCTTCTTATTGACGATGAAACACCGAAATTCCATCGGAATTAAATACGAAAGGCACAATGACGACTTAAGTACAAGAAGACTGACCCTTTTTACTGACTATGTTTTGAACCATTCTTGTGACACTAGTCATAGATTCCGATGCCACACTTCAGGTTTACTGTATCCCTTGGACGTTCTTATTGACGATGAAACACAGAAATTGCATCGGAATTAAATACAAAAGGCACAATGCCGACTTAAGTACAAGAGGACTGACTCTTCCTACTGCCTATGTTTTGAACCATTCCTGTGACACTAGTTATACATTCCGATGCTTCACTTCAGGGTTACTGTATCCCTTGGACTTTGGTATTGACGATGAAGCACAGAAATTGCATCGGAATTAAATACAAAAGGCACAATGCCGACTTAAGTACAAGAAGACTGACTCTTCTTACTGTCTATGATTTGAACCATACCTGTGACACTAGTTATACATTCCGATGCATCACTTCAGGTTTACTGTATCCCTTGGACTTTCTTATTGACGATGAATTACAGAAATATCATCGGAACTAAATACAAAAGGCACAATGCCGACTTAAGTACAAGAAGAGTGACTCTTCCTACTGTCTATGTTTTCAACCATTCCAGTGACTCTAGTTATACATTCCGATGCTTCACTTCAGGTTTACTGTATCCCTTGGACCTATTATTGACGATGAAACACAGAAATTGCATCGGAATTAAATACAAAAGGCACAATTCCGACTTAAGTACAAGAAGACTGACTCTTCTTAGTGTCTATGTTTGAACCATTCCTGTGACACTAGTTATACATTCCGATGCTTCACTTCAGGTTTACTGTATCCCTTGGACCTTGTTATTGACGATGAAACACAGAAATTGGATCGGAATTAAATACAAAAGGCACAATGCCGACTTAAGTACAAGAAGACTGACACTTCATACTGTCTATGTTTTGAACCATTCCCGTGACACTAGTTATACATTCCGATGCTTCACTTCAGGTTTACTGTATCCCTTGGACTTTCGTATTGACGATGAATTACGGAAATTTCATCGGAACTAAATACAAAAGGCACAATGCCGACTTAAGTACAAGAAGAGTGACTCTTCCTACTGTCTACATTTTCAACCATTCCAGTGACTCTAGTTATACATTCCGATGCTTCACTTCAGGTTTACTGTATCCCTTGGACCTATTATTGACGATGAAACACAGAAATTGCATCGGAATTAATTACAAAAGGCACAATGCCGACTTAAGTACAAGAAGACGGACTCTTCCCTCTGACTATGTTTGAACCATTCCTGTGACACTAGTTATACATTCCGATGCTTCACTTCAGGTTTACTGTATCTCTTGGACCTTCATATTGACGATGAAACACAGAAATTGCATCGGAATTAAATAAAAAGGCACAATGCCGAAATAAGTACAAGAAGACTGAGTCTTCTTACTGACTATGTTTTGAACCTATCCTGTGACACTAGTTATAGATTCCGATGCTTCACTTCAGGTTTACTGTATCCCTCTGACCTTCTTATTGATGATGAAACACAGAAATTGCATCGGAATTAAATACAAAATGCACAATGCCAACTTAAGTACAAGAGGACTGACTCATCCTACTGCCTATGTTTTGAACCATTCCTATGACACTAGTTATACAATCCGATGCTTCACTTCAGGTTTACTGTATCCCTCTGACCTTCTTATTGACGATGAAACACAGAAATTGCATCGGAATTAAATTGAAAAGGCACAAAGCCGACTTCAGTACAAGAAGACTGACCCTTTGTACTGACTATGTTTGAACCATTCCGGTGACACTAGTTATACATTCCGATGCTTCACTTCACGTTTACTGTATCCCTTGGACCTTGTTATTGACGATGAAACACAGAAATTGCATCGGAATTAAATACAAGAGGACCAATGCCGACTTCAGAACAAGAAGACTGACTCTTCTTACTGTCTATGTTTTGAAATATTCCTGAGACACTAGTTACACATTCCGATGCTTCACTTCAGGTTTACTGTATCCCTTGGACTTTCTTATTGACGATGAATTACAGAAATATCATCGGAATTAAATACAAAAGGCACAATGCCGACTTAAGTACAAGAAGAGTGACTCTTCCTACTGTCTATGTTTTCAACCATTCCTGTGACTCTAGTTATACATTCCGATGCTTCACTTCAGGTTTACTGTATCCCTTTGGACCTATTATTGACGATGAAACACAGAAATTGCATCGGAATTAAATACAAAAGGCACAATGCCGACTTAAGTACAAGAAGACTGAGTCTTCCTACTGACTATGTTTGAACCATTCCTGTGACACTAGTTATACATTCCGATGCTTCACTTCAGGTTTACTGTATCCCTTGGACCTTCATATTGACGATGAAACACAGAAATTGCATCGGAATTAAATAAAAAGGCACAATGCCGAAATAAGTACAAGAAGTCTGAGTCTTCTTACTGACTATGTTTGAACCTATCCTGTGACACTAGTTATAGATTCCGATGCTTCACTTCAGGTTTACTGTATCCCTCTGACCTTCTTATTGATGATGAAACACAGAAATTGCATCGGATTTAAATACAAATGGCACAATGACGACTTAAGTACAAGAAGACTGACTCATCATACTGTCTATGTTTTGAACCATTCCTGTGACAATAGTTATACAATCCGATGCTTCTCTTCAGGTTTACTGTATCCCTTGGACCTCCTTATTGACGATGAAACACCGAAATTCCATCGGAATTAAATACCAAAGGCACAATGCCGACTTCAGGACAAGACGATTGACTCTTCTTACTGACTATGTTTGAATCATTACTGTGATACCACTTATAGATTCCGATGCTTCACTTCAGATTTACTGTATCCTTCTGACCTTCTTATTGACGATGAAACACAGAAATTGCATCGGAATTAAATAGAAAAGGCACAATGCCGACTTAAGTACAAGAAGACTGACTCTTCTTACTGTCTACGTTATGAACCATTCCAGTGACACTAGTTATAGATTCCGATGCGTCACTTCAGGTGTACTGCATCCCTTGGACCTTCTTATTGACGATGAAACACAGAAATTGCATCGGAATTAAATAGAAAAGGCACAATGCCGACTTAAGTTCAAGAAGACTGACTCTTTTTACTGACTATGTTTTGAACCATTCCTGTGACACTAGTCATATATTCTGATGCCTCACTTCAGGTTTACTGTGTCCCTTGGACGTTCTTGTTGACGATGAAACACAGAAATTGCATCGGATCTATATACAAAAGGCACAATGCCGACTTAAGTACAAGAAGTCTGACTCTTTCTACTGTCTATGTTTTGAACCATTCCTGTGACAAGAGTTATACATTCCGATGCTTCACGTCAGGTTTACTGTATCCCTTGGACCTTCTTGTTGACGATGAAACACAGAAATTGCATCGGAATTAAATACAAAATGCACAATGCCGAATCAAGTACAAGAAAACTGACTCTTCCTACTGTCCATGTTTTGAACCATTCCTGTCACACTAGTTATACACTGTGATGCTTCACTTCAGGTTTACTGTATCCCTTGGACCGTCTTATTGACGATGAAACACAGAAATTGCATCGGAATTAAATACAAAAGGCACAATGCCGACTTCAGTACAAGAAGACTGACCCTTCGTACTGACTATGTTTGAACCATTCCGGTGACACTAGTTATAGATTCCGACGTTTCACTTCAGGTTTACTGTATCCCTCTGACTTTCTTATTGACGATGAATCACAAAAATTGCATCGGAAGTAACTACAAAAGGCACAATGCCGACTAAAGTACATGTAGACTGACTCTTCCCACTGTCTTTGTTTTGAACCATTCCTGTGACACTAGTTATAGATTCCGATGATTCACTTCAGGTTGACTGTATCCCTCTGACCGTCTTATTGACGATGAAACACAGAAATTGCATCGGAATTAAATAGAAAAGGCACAATGCCGACTTATGTACAAGAAGAATGACTCTTCCTACTGTCTATGTTTTGAACCATTCCTGTGACACTACTTATAGATTCCGATGCTTCACTTCAGGTTTACTGTATCCCTCTGACCTTCATACTGACGATGAAGCACAGAAATCGCATCGGAAATAAATACAAAAGTCTCAATGCCGTCTCAAGTAGAAGAAGACTGACTCTTCCTACTGTCTATGTTTTGAACGATTCCTGTGACACTAGTTATACATTCCGATGCTATACTTCAGGTTTACTGTATTCCTCTGACCCTCTTATTGACGATGAAACACAGAAATTGCATCGGAATTAAATAGAAAAGGCACAATGCCGACTTAAGTACAAGAAGACTGACTCTTCTTACTGTCTATGATATGAACCATTCCAGTGACACTAGTTATAGATTCCGATGCGTCATTTCAGGTGTACTGCATCCCTTGGACCTTCTTATTGACGATGAAACACAGAAATTGCATCGGAATTAAATAGAAAAGGCACAATGCCGACTTAAGTACAAGAAGACAGACTCTTTTTACAGACTATGTTTTGAACCATTCCTGTGACACTAGTCATATATTCCGATGCCTCACTTCAGGTTTACTGTATCCCTTGGACGTTCTTATTAACGATGAAACACAGAAATTGCATCGGAACTATATACAAAAGGCACAATGCGGACTTAAGTACAAGATGACTGACTCTTCCTACTGTCTATGGTTTGAACCATTCCTGTGACACGAGTTATACATTCCGATGCTTCACTTCAGGTTAACTGTATCCGTTGTACCTATTATTGACGATGAAACACAGAAATTGCATCGGAATTAAATACAAAAGGCACAATGCCAACTTAAGTACAAGAAGACTGACTCTTCCTACTGACTATGTTTGAACCATTCCTGTGACACTAGTTATACATTCCGATGCTTCACTTCAGGTTTACTGTATCCATCTGACCTTCTTATTGATGATGAAACACAGAAATTGCATCGGAATTAAATACAAAATGCACAATGCCGACTTAAGTACAAGATGACTGACTCATCCTACTGTCTATGTTTTGAACCATTCCTGTGACACTAGTTATACAATCCGATGCTTCACTTCAGGTTTACTGTATCCCTCGGAACTCCTTATTGACGATGAAACACCGAAATTCCATCGGAATTAAATACGAAAGGCACAATGCCGACTTAAGGACAAGACGATTGACTCTTCTTACTGACTATGTTTGAACCATTACTGTGATACCACTTATAGATTCCGCTGCTTCACTTCAGGTTTACTGTATTCCTCTGACCTTCTTATTGACGATGAAACACAGAAATTGCATCGGAATTAAATAGAAAAGGCACAATGCCGACTTAAGTACAAGAAGACTGACTCTTCTTACTGTCTATGTTATGAACCATTCCAGTGACACTAGTTATAGATTCCGATGCGTCACTTCAGGTGTACTGCATCCCTTGGACCTTCTTATTGACGATGAAACACAGAAATTGCATCGGAATTAAATAGAAAATGCACAATGCCGACTTAAGTACAAGAAGACTGACTCTTTTTACTGACTATGTTTTGAACCATTCCGGTGACACTAGTTGTGCATTCCGATGCTTCACTTCACGTTTACTGTATCCGTTCGACCTTATTATTTACGATGAAACACAGAAACTGCATCGGAATTAAATACAAAAGGCACAATGCCGACTTAAGTACAAGAAGACTGTCTCTTCCTAATGTCCATGTTTTGAACCATTCCTGTCACACTAGTTATACATTCCGATGCTTCACTTCAAGTTTACTGTATCCCTTGGACCTATTATTGACGATGAAACACAGAAATTGCATCGGAATTAAATACAAAAGGCACAATGCCGACTTAAGTACAAGAAGACTGACTATTCCTACTGACTATGTATGAACCATTCCTGTGACACTAGTTATACATTCCGATGCTTCACTTCAGGTTTACTGTATCCCTTGGACCTTCATATTGACGATGAAACACAGAAATTGCATCGGAATTAAATAAAAACGCACAATGCCAAAATAAGTACAAGAAGACTGAGTCTTCTTACTGACTATGTTTTGAACCTATCCTGTGGCACTAGTTATAGATTCTGATGCTTCACTTCAGGTTTACTGTATCCCTCCGACCTTCTTATTGATGATGAAACACAGAAATTGCATCGGAATTAAATACAAAAGGCACAATGCCGACTTAAGTACAAGAAGACTGACTCATCCAACTGTCTATGTTTTGAACCAATCCTGTGACACTAGTTATGCAATCCGATGCTTCACTTCAGGTTTACTGTATCCCTTGGACCTCCTTATTGACGATGAAACACCGAATGTCCATCGGAATTAAATACAAAAGGCACAATGCCGACTTAAGGACAAGACGATTGACTCTTCTTACTGACTATGTTTGAACCATTACTGTGATACCACTTATAGATTCCGATGCTTCACTTCAGGTTTACTGTATCCCTCTGACCTTCTTATTGACGATGAAACACAGAAATTACATCGGAATTAAATAGAAAAGGCACAATGCCGACTTAAGTACAAGAAGACTGACTCTTCTTACTGACTATGTTTTGAACCGTTTCTGTGACACTAGTTATAGATTCCGATGCTTCACGTCAGGTTTACTGTATCCCTCTGACCTTCTTATTGACGATGAAACACAGAAATTGCATCGGAATTAAGTAGAAAAGGCACAATGTTGACTTAAGTACAAGAAGACTGACTCTTTTTACTGACAATGTTTTGAACCATTCCTGTGACACTAGTCATATATTCCGATGCCTCACTTCAGGTTTACTGTATCCCTTGGACGTTCTTATTGACGATGAAACACAGAAATTGCATCGGAACTATATACAAAAGGCACAATGCAGACTTAAGTACAAGAAGACTGACTCTTCCTACTGTCTATGTTTTGAACCATTCCTGTGACACGAGTTATACATTCCGATGCTTCACTTCAGGTTTACCGTATCCCTTGGACCTTCGTATTGACGATGAAACACAGAAATTGCATCGGAATTAAATACAAAAGGCAAAATGCCGAATCAAGTGCAAGAAGACTGACTCTTCCTACTGTCCATGTTTTGAACCATTCCCGTCACACTAGTTATACACACCGATGCTTCACTTCAGGTTTACTGTATCCCTTAGACCTCCTTATTGACGATGAAACACAGAAATTGCATCGGAATTAAATACAAAAGGCACAATGCCGACTTCAGTACAAGAAGACTGACCCTTTGTACTGACTATGTTTGAACCATTCCGGTGACACTAGTTATAGATTCCGATGTTTCACTTCAGGTTTACTGTATCCCTCTGACCTTCTTATGGACGATGAAACACAAAAATTGCATCGGAAGTAAATACTAAAGGCACAATGCCGAATTAAGTACATATAGACTGACTCTTAACACTGTCTTTGGTTTGAACCATTCCTGTGACACTACTTATAGATTCCGATGATTCACTTTAGGTTTACTGTATCCCTCTGACTTTCTTATTGACGATGAAACACAGAAATCGCATCGGAAATAAATACAAAAGTCTCAATGCCGACTCAAGTAGAAGAAGACTGACTCTTCCTACTGTCTATGTTTTGAACGATTCCTGTGACACTAGTTATACATTCCGATGCTATACTTCAGGTTTACTGTATTCCTCTGACCTTCTTATTGACGATGAAACACAGAAATTGCATCGGAATTAAATAGAAAAGGCACAATGCCGACTTAAGTACAAGAAGACTGACTCTTCTTACTGTCAATGTTATGAACCATTCCAGTGACACTTGTTATAGATTCCGATGCGTCACTTCAGGTGTACTGCATCCCTTGGACCTTCTTATTGACGATGAAACACAGAAATTGCATCGGAATTAAAATCGAAAGGACACAATGCCGACTTAAGTACAAGAAGACTGACTCTTCCTACTGTCTATGTTTTGAACCATTCCTGAGACACTAGTTATAGATTCCGATGCTTCACTTCACGTTTACTGTATCCGTTCGACCTTCTTATTGACGATGAAACACCGAAACTCCATCGGAATGAAATACGAAAGGCACAATGCCGTCTTAAGGACAAGACGATTCACTCTTCTTGCTGACTATGTTTGTACCATTACTGTGATACCACTTATAGATTCCGATGCTTCACTTCAGGTTTACTGTATCCCTCTGACCTTCTTATTGACGATGAAACACAGAAATTGCATCGGAATTAAATAGAAAAGGCACAATGCCGACTTAAGTACAAGAAGACTGACTCTTCTTACTGTCTATGTTATGAACCATTCCAGTGACACTAGTTATAGATTCCGATGCGTCACTTCAGGTGTACTGCATCTCTTGGACCTTCTTATTGACGATGAAACACAGAAATTGCTTCGGAATTAAATAGAAAAGGCACAATGCCGACTTAAGTACAAGAAGGCTGACTCTTTTTACTGACTATGCTTTGAACCATTCCTGTGACACTAGTCATAGATTCCGATGCCACACCTCAGGTTTACTGTATCCCTTGGACGTTCTTATTGACGATTAAACACAGAAATTGCATCGGAATTAAATACAAAAGGCACAATGCCGACTTAAGTACAAGAAGACTGACTCTTCCTACTGTCTATGTTTTGAACCATTCCTGTGACACTACTTATACATTCCGATGCTTCACTTCACGTTTACTGTATCCGTTCGACCTTCTTGTTGACGATGAAACACAGAAATTGCATCGGATTTAAATACAAAAGGCACAATGCCGACTTAAGTACAAGAAGACTGACTCTTCCTAAAGTCCATGTTTGAACCATTCCTGTTACACTAGTTATACATTCCGATGCTTCACTTCAGGTTTACTGTATCCCTTGGTCCTTCTTATTGACAATGAAACACAGAAATGGCATCGGAATGAAATACAAAAGGCACAATGCCGACTTAAGTACAAGAAGACTGACTCTTCTTACTGTCTATGTTTTGAACCATTCCTGTGACACTAGTTATACATTCTGATGCTTCACTTCAGGTTTACTGTATCCCTTGGACCTTCTTATTGACGATGAAACACAGAAATTGCATCGGAATTAAATACAAAAGGCACAATGCCGACTTAAGTACATGAAGACTGACACTTCGTACTGTCTATGTTTTGAACCATTCCTGTGACACTCGTTATACTTTCCGATGCTTCACTTCAGGTTTACTGTATCCCTTGGACCTTCTTATTGACGATGAAACACAGAAATTGCATCGGAATTAAATACAAAAGGCCCAATGCCGACTTAAGTACAAGAAGACTGACTCTTCTTACTGTCTATGTTTTGAACCATTCCTGTGACACTAGTTATACATTCCGATGCTTCACTTCAGGTTTACTGTATCCCTTGGACCTTCTTATTGACGATGAAACACAGAAATTGCATCGAAATTAAATACAAAAGGCCCAATGCCGACTTAAGTACAAGAAGACTGACTCTTCTTACTGTCTATGTTTTGAACGATTCCTGTGACACTAGTTATACATTCCGATGCTTCACTTCAGGTTTACTGTATCCCTTGGACTTTCTTATTGACGATGAATTACAGAAATATCATCGGAATTAAATACAAAAGGCACAATGACGGCTTAAGTACAAGAAGAGTGACTCTTCCTACTGTCTCTGTTTTCAACCATTCCTGTGACTCTAGTTATAATTCCGATGCTTCACTTCAGGTTTACTGTATCCCTTGGACCTATTATTGACGATGAAACACAGAAATTGCATCGGAATTAAATACAAAAGGCACAATGCCGACTTAAGTACAAGAAGACTGACTATTCCTACTGACTATGTTTGAACCATTCCTGTGACACTAGTTATACATTCCGATGCTTCACTTCAGGTTTACTGTATCCCTTGGACCTTCATATTGACGATGAAACACAGAAATTGCATCGGAATTAAATAAAAAGGCACAATGCCAAAATAAGTACAAGAAGACTGAGTCTTCTTACTGACTATGTTTTGAACCTATCCTGTGGCACTAGTTATAGATTTCGATGCTTCACTTCAGGTTTACTGTATCCCTCCGAACTTCTTATTGATGATGAGACACAGAAATTGCATCGGAATTAAATACAAAAGGCTCAATAACGACATAAGGACAAGACGATTGACTCTTCTTACTGACTATGTTTGAACCATTACTGTGATACCACTTATAGATTCCGATGCTTTACTTCAGGTTTACTGTATCCCTCTGACCTTCTTATTTACGATGAAACACAGAAATTCATCGGAATTAAATAGAAAAGGCACAATGCCGACTTAAGTACAAGAAGACTGACTCTTCTTACTGACTATGTTTTGAACCAATTCTGTGACACTAGTTATAGATTCCGATGCTTCACTTCAGGTTTACTGTATCCCTCTGACCTTCTTATTGACGATGAAACACAGAAATTGCTTTGGAATTAAGTAGAAAAGGCACAATGTTGACTTAAGTACAAGAAGACTGACTCTTTTTACTGACTATGTTTTGAACCATTCCTGTGACACTAGTCATATATTCCGATGCCTCACTTCAGGTTTACTGTATCCCTCTGACTTTCTTATTGACGATGAAACACAGGAATTGCTTCGGAATTAAATAGAAAAAGCACAATGCCGACTTAAGTACAAGAAGGCTGACTCTTTTTACTGACTATGCTTTGAACCATTCCTGTGACACTAGTCATTGCTTCCGATGCCACACTTCAGGTTTACTGTATCCCTTGGACGTTCTTATTGACGATGAAACACAGAAATTGCATCGGAATTAAATACAAAAGGCACAATGCCGACTTAAGTACAAGAAGACTGACTCTTCCCACTGTCTATGTTTTGAACCATTCCTGTGACACTAGTTATACATTCCGATGCTTCACTTCACGTTTACTGTATCCGTTCGACCTTCTTATTGACGATGAAACACAGACATTGCATCGGATTTAAATACAAAAGGCACAATGCCTACTTAAGTACAAGAAGACTGACTCTTCCTAAAGTCCATGTTTGAACCATTCCTGTTACACTAGTTATACATTCCGATGCTTCACTTCAGGTTTACTGTATCCCTTGGTCCTTCTTATTGACAATGAAACACAGAAATTGCATCGGAATGAAATACAAAAGGCACAATGCCGACTTAAGTACAAGAAGACTGACTCTTCTTACTGTCTATGTTTTGAACCATTCCTGTGACACTAGTTATACATTCTGATGCTTCACTTCAGGTTTACTGGATCCCTTGGACCTTCTTATTGACGATGAAACACAGAAATTGCATCGGAATTAAATACAAGAGGCACAATGCCGAATTAAGTACATGAAGACTGACTCATCTTACTGTCTTTGTTTTGAACCATTCCTGTGACACTAGTTATACATTCTGATGCTTCACTTCAGGTTTACTGTATCCCTTAAACCTTCTTATTGACGATGAAACACAGAATTTGCATCGGAATTAAATTCAAAAGGCACAATGCCGACTTAAGTACAAGAAGACTGACTTTTCCTACTGACAATGTTTTGAACCATTCCTGTGACACTAGTTATACATTCCGATGCTTCACTTCAGGTTTACTGTATACCTTGGTCCTTCATATTGACAATGAAACACAGAAATTGCATCGGAATGAAATACAAAAGGCACAATGCCGACTTAAGTACAAGAAGACTGACTCTTCTTACTGTCTATGTTTTGAACCATTCCTGTGACACTAGTTGTACATTCCGATGCTTCACTTCACGTTTACTGTATCCGTTCGACCTTATTATTTACGATGAAACACAGAAATTGCATCGGAATTAAATACAAAAGGCACAATGCCGACTTAAGTACAAGAAGACTGACTCTTCCTAATGTCCATGTTTTGAACCATTCCTGTCACACTAGTTATACATTCCGATGCTTCACTTCAGGTTTACTGTATCCCTTGGACCTTCTCATTGACGATGAAACACAGAAATTGCATCGGAATTAAATACAAAAGGCACAATTCCGACTTAAGTACAAGAAGACTGACTCTTCTTACTGTCTATGTTTTGAACCATTCCTGTGACACTAGTTATACATTCCGATGCTTCACTTCAGGTTTACTGTATCCCTTGGACCATCTTATTGACGATGAAACACAGAAATTGCATCGGAATTAAGTACAAAGTGCCCAATGCCGACTTAAGTACAAGAAGACTGACTCTTCTTACTGTCTATGTTTTGAACCATTCCTGTGACACTAGTTATAGATTCCGATGCTTCACTTCAGGTTTACTGTATACCTTGGACTTTCTTATTGACGATGAATTACAGAAATATCATCGGAATTAAATACAAAAGGCACAATGCCGACTTAAGTACAAGAAGACTGACTATTCCTACTGACTATGTTTGAACCATTCCTGTGACACTAGTTATACATTCCGATGCTTCACTTCAGGTTTACTGTATCCCTTGGACCTTCATATTGACGATGAAACACAGAAATTGCATCGGAATTAAATAAAAAGGCACAATGCCAAAATAAGTACAAGAAGACTGAGTCTTCTAACTGACTATGTTTTGTACCTATCCTGTGGCACTAGTTATAGATTCCGATGCTTCACTTCAGGTTTACTGTATCCCTCCGACCTTCTTATTGATGATGAAACACAGAAATTGCATCGGAATTAAATACAAAAGGCACAATGCCGACTTAAGTACAAGAAGACTGACTCATCCTACTGTCTATGTTTTGAACCATTCCTGTGACACTAGTTATGCAATCCGATGCTTCACTTCAGGTTTACTGTATCCCTTGGACCTTCTTATTGACGATGAAACACAGAAATTGCATCGGAAGTAAATACAAAAGGCACAATGCCGACTTAAGTACATATAGACTGACGCTTAACACTGTCTTTGTTTTGAACCATTCCTGTGACACTAGTTATAGATTCCGATGATTCACTTCAGGTTTACTGTATCCTACTGACCTTCTTATTGAAGATGAAACACAGAAATTGCATCGGGATTAAATAGAAAAGGCACAATGTCGACTTAAGTACAAGAAGACAGACTCTTCTTACTGTCTATGTTTTGAACCATTCCTGTGACACTAGTTATAGATTCCGATGCTTCACTCCAGGTTTACTGGATCCCTTGGACCTTCTTATTGACGATGAAACACAGAAATTGCATCGGAATTAAATAGAAAAGGCACAATGCCGACTTAAGTACAAGAACAATGACTCTTCCTACTGTCTATGTTTTGAACCATTCCTGTGACACTAATTATACATTCCGATGCTTCTCTTCACGTTTACTGTATCCGATCGACCTTCTTATTGGCGATGAAACAGCGAAACTCCATCGGAATTAAATACGAAAGGCACAATGCCGTCTAAAGGACAAGACGATTGACTCTTCTTACTGACTATGTTTGAACCATTACTGTGATACCACTTATAGATTCCGATGCTTCACTTCAGGTTTACTGTATCCCTCTGACCTTCTTATTGACGATGAAACACAGAAATTGCATCGGAATTAGATAGAAAAGGCACAATGCCGACTTAAGTACAAGAAGACTGACTCTTCTTACTGTCTATGTTATGAACCATTCCAGTGACACTAGTTACAGATTCCGATGCGTCACTTCAGGTGTACTGCATCTCTTGGACCTTCTTATTGACGATGAAACACAGAAATTGCTTCGGAATTAAATAGAAAAGGCACAATGCCGACTTAAGTACAAGAAGGCTGACTCTTTTTACAGACTATGCTTTGAACCATTCCTGTGACACTAGTCATAGATTCCGATGCCACACTTCAGGTTTAGTGTATCCCTTGGACGTTCTTATTGACGATGAAACACAGAAATTGCATCGGAATTAAATACAAAAGGCACAATGCCGACTTAAGTACAAGAAGACTGACTCTTCCTAAAGTCCATGTTTGAACCATTCCTGTTACACTAGTTATACATTCCGATGCTTCACCTCAGGTTTACTGTATCCCTTGGTCCTTCTTATTGACAATGAAACACAGAAATTGCATCGGAATGAAATACAAAAGGCACAATGCGGACTTAAGTACAAGAAGACTGACTCTTCTTACTGTCTATGCTTTGAACCATTCCTGTGACACTAGTTATACATTCTGATGCTTCACTTCAGGTTTACTGTATCCCTTGGACCTTCTTATTGACGATGAAACACAGAAATTGCAACGGAATTAAATACAAAAGGCACAATGCCGACTTAAGTACATGAAGACTGACTCATCTTACTGTCTTTGTTTTGAACCATTCCCGTGACACTAGTTATACATTCCGATGCTTCACTTCAGGTTTACTGTATCCCTTAAACCTTCTTATTGACGAAGAAACACAGAAATTGCATCGGAATTAAATACAAAAGGCACAATGCCGACTTAAGTACAAGAAGACTGACTCTTTTTACTGACTATGTTTTGAACCATTCCTGTGACACTAGTCATATATTCTGATGCCTCACTTTAGGTTTACTGTATCCCTTGGACGTTGTTATTGATGATGAAACACACAAAATGCATCGGAATTATATACAAAAGGCACAATGCCGACTTAAGTACAAGAAGACTGACTCTTCCCACTGTCTATGTTTTGAACCATTCCTGTGACACTAGTTATACATTCCGATGCTCCACTTCAGGTTTACTGTATACCTTGGACCTTCTTATTGACGATGAAACACAGAAATTGCATCGGAATTAAATACAAAAGGCACAATGCCGACTCAAGTACAAGAAGACTGACTCATCCTACTGTCAATGTTTTGAACCATTCCTGTCACACTAGTTATACATTCCGATGCTTCACTTCAGGTTTAATGTATCCCTTGGACCTTCTTATTGGCAATGAAACACAGAAATTGCATCGGAATTAAATACAAAAGGCACAATGCCGACTTAAGTACAAGAAGAATGACTCTTCATACTGTCTATGTTTTGAACCATTCCTGTGACTTTACTTATAGGGTCCGATGCTTCACTTCAGGTTTACTGTATCCCTCTGACCTTCGTATTGACGATGAAACACAGAAATTGCATCGGAATTAAATAGAAAAGGCACAATGCCGACTTAAGTACAAGAAAACTGACTCTTCTGACTGACTATGTTTTGAACCATTTCTGTGACACTAGTTATAGATTCCGATGCTTCACTTCAGGTTTACTGTATCCCTCTGACCTTCTTATTGACAATGAAACACAGAAATTGCATCGGAATTAAGTAGAAAAGGCACAATGTTGACTTAAGTACAAGAAGACTGACACTTCTTACTGTCTATGATTTGAACCATTCCTCTGACACTAGCTATAGATTCCGATGTTTCACTTCAGGTGTACTGTATCCCTTGGATCTTCTTATTGACGATGAAACACAGAAATTGCATCGGAATTAATTACAAAAGGCCCAATGCCGACTTAATTTCAAGTGGACTGACTCTTCTTACTGTCTATGCTTTGAACCATTCCTGCGACACTAGTTATAGATTCGGATGCTTCACTTCAGGTTTGCTGTATCCCTTTGACCTTCTTCTTGACGATGAAACAAAGAAATTGCATCGGAATTAAAAACAAAAGGCACGATGCCGACATAAGTACATGTAGACTGACTCTTCCTACAGTCTATGTTTTGAACCATTCCTGTGACACTAGTTATAGACTCGGATGCTGCACTTCAGGTTTGCTGTATCCCTTTGACTTTCTTATTGACGATGAAACACAGAAATTGCATCGGAATTAAATACAAAAGGCACGATGCCGACTTAAGTACATGTAGACTGACTCTTCCTACTGTCTATGTTTTCAACCATTCCTGTGACACTAGTTATAGATTCCGATGATTCACTTCAGGTGTACTGTATCCCTCTGACCTTCTTATTGACGATGAAACACAGAAATTGCATCGGAATTAAATAGAAAAGGCATGATGCCGACTTAAATACAAGAAGACTGACTCTTCTAACTGACTATGTTTTAAACCATTTCTGTGTCACTAGTTATAGAATCCGAAGCTTCACTTCAGGTTAACTGTATCCCTTGGACCTTCTTATTGACGATGAAACACAGAAATTGCATCGGAAGTAAGTAAAAAGGCACAATGCCGAATTAAATACAAAAAGACTGACTCTTCTTACTGACTATGGTTTGAACCATTCCTGTGACACTAGTTATAAATTCCGATGCTTCACTTCAGGTTTACTGTATCCCTCTGACCTTCTTATTGACGATAAAACACAGAAATTGCATCGGAAATAGAAACAAAAGCCACAATGCAGACTTAAGTACAAGAAGACTGACTCTTCCTACTCTCTATGATTTGAACCATTCCTGTGACACTAGTTATAGATTCCGATGCTTCACTTCAGGTTTACTGTATCCCTCTGACCTTCTTATTGACGATGAAACACAGAGATTGCATCGGAAATAAATACAAAAGGCACAATGGTGACTCAAATACAAGATGACTGGCTCTTGTTACTCTCTATGTTTGGAACCTTTCCTGTGAGACCGGTTTTAGATTCCGATGATTCACTTTAGGTTTACTGTATTACTTGTACCTTCCTATTGACGACGAAACACAGAAATTGCATCGGAATTAAATAGAAAAGGCACAATGCCGACATAAGTACAAGAAGACTGACTCTACCTACTGTCTATGTTTTGAACCATTAATGTGACACTAGTTATAGATTCCGATGCTTCACTTCAGGTTTACTGTATCCCTCTGACCTTCTTATTGACGATGAAACACAAAAATTGCATCGGAAGTAAATACACAGAAATGCAACTGTTTTTGGCTGCCATCCTTTATCGTGTAAATACAAAAGGCACAATGCCGGCTTAAGTACATATAGACTGACTCTTAACACTGTCTTTGTTATGAACCATTCCTGTGGCACTAGTTATAGATTCCGATGATTCACTTCAGGTTTACTGTATCCCTCTGACCGTCTTATTGACGATGAAACACAGAAATTGCATCGGAATTAAATAGAAAAGGCACAATGCCGACTAAAGTACAAGAAGAATGACTCTTCCTACTGTCTATGTTTTGAACCATTCCTGTGACACTACTTATAGATTCCGATGCTTCACTTCAGGTTTACTGTATCCCTCTGACCTTCTTATTGACGATGAAACACAGAAATCGCATCGGAAGTAAATACAAAAGTCCCAATGCCGACTCAAGTAGAAGAAGACTGACTCTTCCTACTGTCTTTGTTTTGAACGATTCCTGTGACACTAGTTACACATTCCGATGCTATACTTCAGGTTTACTGTATTCCTCTGACCTTCTTATTGACGATGAAACACAGAAATTGCATCGGGATTAAATAGAAAAGGCACAATGCCGACTTAAGTACAAGAAGACTGACTCTTCTTACTGTCTATGTTATGAACCATTCCAGTGACACTAGTTATAGATTCCGATGCGTCACTTCAGGTGTACTGCATCCCTTGGACCTTCTTATTGACGATGAAACACTGAAATTGCATCGGAATTAAATCGAAAAGGCACAATGCCGTCTTAAGTACAAGAAGACTGACTCTTCCTACTGTCTATGTTTTGAACCATTCCTGTGACACTAGTTATACATTCCGATGCTTCACTTCACGTTTACTGTATCCGTTCGACCTTCTTATTGACGATGAAACACCGAAACTCCATCGGAATTAAATACGATATGCACAATGCCGTCTTAAGGACAAGACGATTGACTCTTCTTACTGACTATGTTTGAACCATTACTGTGATACCACTTATAGATTCCGATGCTTCACTTCAGGTTCACTGTATCCCTCTGACCTTCTTATTGACGATGAAACACAGAAATTGCATCGGAAGTAAATAGAAAAGGCACAATGCCGACTTAAGTACAAGAAGACTGACTCTTCTTACTGTCTATGTTATGAACCATTCCAGTGACACTAGTTATAGATTCCGATGCGTCACTTCAGGTGTACTGCATCTCTTGGACCTTCTTATTGACGATGAAACACAGAAATTGCATCGGAATTAAATAGAAAAGGCACAATGCCGACTTAAGTACAAGAATTCTGACTCTTTTTACCGACTATGCTTTGAACCATTCCTGTGACACTAGTCATAGATTCCGATGCTACACGTCAGGTTTACTGTATCCCTTGGACGTTCTTATTGACGATAAAACACAGAAATTGCATCGGAATTAAATACAAAAGGCACAATGCCGACTTAAGTACAAGAAGACTGACTCTTCCTACTGTCTATGCTTTGAACCATTCCTGTGACAGTAGTTATACATTCCGATGCTTCACTTCACGTTTACTGTATCCGTTCGACCTTCTTATTGACGATGAAACACAGAATTTTCATCGGATTTAAATACAAAAGGCACAATGCCGACTTACGTACAAGAAGACTGACTCTTCCTAAAGTCCATGTTTGAACCATTCCTGTTACACTAGTTATACATTCCGATGCTTCACGTCAGGTTTGCTGTATCCCTTGGTCCTTCTTATTGACGATGAAACACAGAAATTGCATCGGAATGAAATACAAAAGGCACAATGCCGACTTAAGTACAAGAAGACTGACTCTTCTTACTGTCTATGTTTTGAACCATTCCTGTGACACTAGTTATACATTCTGATGCTTCACTTCAGGTTTACTGTATCCCTTGGACCTTCTTATTGACGATGAAACACAGAAATTGCATCGGAATTAAATACAAAAGGCACAATGCCGACTTAAGTACATGAAGACTGACTCATCTTACTGTCTTTGTTTTGAACCATTCCTGTGACACTAGTTATACATTCCGATGCTTCACTTCAGGTTTACTGTATCCCTTAAACCTTCTTATTGACGATGAAACACAAAAATTGCATCGGAATTAAATACAAAGGGCACAATGCCGACTTAAGTACAAGAAGAGTGACTCTTCCTACTGTCTATGCTTTGAACCATTCCTGTGACTCTAGTTATACATTCCGATGCTTCACTTCAGGTTTACTGTATCCCTTGGACCTTCTTATTGACGATGAAACACAGAAATTGCATCGGAATTAAATACAAAAGGCACAATACCGACTTCAGTACAAGAAGACTGACCCTTTGTACTGACTATGTTTGAACCATTCCGGTGACACTAGTTATAGATTCCGATGTTTCACTTCAGGTTTACTGTATCCCTCTGACCTTCTTATTGACGATGAAACACAAAAATTGCATCGGAAGTAAATACAAAAGGCACAATGCCGACTTAAGTACATATAGACTGACTCTCAACACTGTCTTTGTTTTGAACCATTCCTGTGACACTAGTTATAGATTCCGATGATTCACTTCAGGTTTACTGTATCCCTCTGACTTTCTTATTGACGATGAAACACAGAAATTGCATCGGAATTAAATAGAAAAGGCACAATGCCGACTTAAGTACAAGAAGACTGACTCTTCTTACTGTCTATATTATGAACCATTCCAGTGACACTAGTTATAGATTCCGATGCGCCACTTCAGGTGTACTGCATCCCTTGGACCTTGTTATTGACGATGAAACACAGAAATTGCATCGGAATTAAATCGAAAAGACACAATGCCAACTTAAGTACAAGAAGACTGACTCTTCCTACTGTCTATGTTTTGAACCATTTCTGTGACACTAGTTATACATTCCGATGCTTCACTTCACGTTTACTGTATCCGTTCGACCTTCTTATTGACGATGAAACACCGAAACTCCATCGGAATTAAATACGAAAGGCACAATGCCGTCTTAAGGACAAGACGATTCACTCTTCTTACTGACTATGTTTGAACCATTACTGTGATACCACTTATAGATTCCGATGCTTCACTTCAGGTTTACTGTATCCCTCTGACCTTCTTATTGACGATGAAACACTGAAATTGCATCGGAATTAAATAGAAAAGGCACAATGCCGACTTAAGTACAAGAAGACAAACTCTTCTTACTGTCTATGTTATGAACCATTCCAGTGACAGTAGTTATAGATTCCGATGCGTCACTTCAGGTGTACTGCATCTCTTGGACATTCTTATTGACGATGAAACACAGAAATTGCTTCGGAATTAAATAGAAAAGGCACAAAGCCGACTTAAGTACAAGAAGGCTGACTCTTTTTACTGACTATGCTTTGAACCATTCCTGTGACACTAGTCATTGCTTCCGATGCCACACTTCAGGTTTACTGTATCCCTTGGACGTTCTTATTGACGATGAAACACAGAAATTGCATCGGAATTAAATTCAAAAGGCACAATGCCGACTTAAGTACAAGAAGACTGACTCTTCCTACTGTCTATGTTTTGAACCATTCCTGTGACACTAGTTATACATTCCGATGCTTCACTTCACGTTTACTGTATCCGTTCGACCTTCTTATTGACGATGAAACACAGAAATTGCATCGGATTTAAATACGATATGCACAATGCCGTCTTAAGGACAAGACGATTGACTCTTCTTACTGACTATGTTTGAACCATTACTGTGATACCACTTATAGATTCCGATGCTTCACTTCAGGTTCACTGTATCCCTCTGACCTTCTTATTGACGATGAAACACAGAAATTGCATCGGAAGTAAATAGAAAAGGCACAATGCCGACTTAAGTACAAGAAGACTGACTCTTCTTACTGTCTATGTTATGAACCATTCCAGTGACACTAGTTATAGATTCCGATGCGTCCCTTCAGGTGTACTGCATCTCTTGGACCTTCTTATTGACGATGAAACACAGAAATTGCATCGGAATTAAATAGAAAAGGCACAATGCCGACTTAAGTACAAGAATTCTGACTCTTTTTACCGACTATGCTTTGAACCATTCCTGTGACACTAGTCATAGATTCCGTTGCTACACGTCAGGTTTACTGTATCCCTTGGACGTTCTTATTGACGATAAAACACAGAAATTGCATCGGAATTAAATACAAAAGGCACAATGCCGACTTAAGTACAAGAAGACTGACTCTTCCTACTGTCTATGCTTTGAACCATTCCTGTGACAGTAGTTATACATTCCGATGCTTCACTTCACGTTTACTGTATCCGTTCGACCTTCTTATTGACGATGAAACACAGAATTTTCATCGGATTTAAATACAAAAGGCACAATGCCGACTTACGTACAAGAAGACTGACTCTTCCTAAAGTCCATGTTTGAACCATTCCTGTTACACTAGTTATACATTCCGATGCTTCACGTCAGGTTTGCTGTATCCCTTGGTCCTTCTTATTGACGATGAAACACAGAAATTGCATCGGAATGAAATACAAAAGGCACAATGCCGACTTAAGTACAAGAAGACTGACTCTTCTTACTGTCTATGTTTTGAACCATTCCTGTGACACTAGTTATACATTCTGATGCTTCACTTCAGGTTTACTGTATCCCTTGGACCTTCTTATTGACGATGAAACACAGAAATTGCATCGGAATTAAATACAAAAGGCACAATGCCGACTTAAGTACATGAAGACTGACTCATCTTACTGTCTTTGTTTTGAACCATTCCTGTGACACTAGTTATACATTCCGATGCTTCACTTCAGGTTTACTGTATCCCTTAAACCTTCTTATTGACGATGAAACACAAAAATTGCATCGGAATTAAATACAAAGGGCACAATGCCGACTTAAGTACAAGAAGAGTGACTCTTCCTACTGTCTATGCTTTGAACCATTCCTGTGACTCTAGTTATACATTCCGATGCTTCACTTCAGGTTTACTGTATCCCTTGGACCTTCTTATTGACGATGAAACACAGAAATTGCATCGGAATTAAATACAAAAGGCACAATACCGACTTCAGTACAAGAAGACTGACCCTTTGTACTGACTATGTTTGAACCATTCCGGTGACACTAGTTATAGATTCCGATGTTTCACTTCAGGTTTACTGTATCCCTCTGACCTTCTTATTGACGATGAAACACAAAAATTGCATCGGAAGTAAATACAAAAGGCACAATGCCGACTTAAGTACATATAGACTGACTCTTAACACTGTCTTTGTTTTGAACCATTCCTGTGACACTAGTTATAGATTCCGATGATTCACTTCAGGTTTACTGTATCCCTCTGACTTTCTTATTGACGATGAAACACAGAAATTGCATCGGAATTAAATAGAAAAGGCACAATGCCGACTTAAGTACAAGAAGACTGACTCTTCTTACTGTCTATGTTATGAACCATTCCAGTGACACTAGTTATAGATTCCGATGCGCCACTTCAGGTGTACTGCATCCCTTGGACCTTGTTATTGACGATGAAACACAGAAATTGCATCGGAATTAAATCGAAAAGACACAATGCCAACTTAAGTACAAGAAGACTGACTCTTCCTACTGTCTATGTTTTGAACCATTCCTGTGACACTAGTTATACATTCCGATGCTTCACTTCACGTTTACTGTATCCGTTCGACCTTCTTATTGACGATGAAACACCGAAACTCCATCGGAATTAAATACGAAAGGCACAATGCCGTCTTAAGGACAAGACGATTCACTCTTCTTACTGACTATGTTTGAACCATTACTGTGATACCACTTATAGATTCCGATGCTTCACTTCAGGTTTACTGTATCCCTCTGACCTTCTTATTGACGATGAAACACTGAAATTGCATCGGAATTAAATAGAAAAGGCACAATGCCGACTTAAGTACAAGAAGACTGACTCTTCTTACTGTCTATGTTATGAACCATTCCAGTGACACTAGTTATAGATTCCGATGCGTCACTTCAGGTGTACTGCATCTCTTGGACCTTCTTATTGACGATGAAACACAGAAATTGCTTCGGAATTAAATAGAAAAGGCACAATGCCGACTTAAGTACAAGAAGGCTGACTCTTTTTACTGACTATGCTTTGAACCATTCCTGTGACACTAGTCATTGCTTCCGATGCCACACTTCAGGTTTACTGTATCCCTTGGACGTTCTTATTGACGATGAAACACAGAAATTGCATCGGAATTAAATTCAAAAGGCACAATGCCGACTTAAGTACAAGAAGACTGACTCTTCCTACTGTCTATGTTTTGAACCATTCCTGTGACACTAGTTATACATTCCGATGCTTCACTTCACGTTTACTGTATCCGTTCGACTTTCTTATTGACGATGAAACACAGAAATTGCATCGGATTTAAATACAAAAGGCGCAATGCCTACTTAAGTACAAGAAGACTGACTCTTCCTAAAGTCCATGTTTGAACCATTCCTGTTACACTAGTTATACATTCCGATGCTTCACTTCAGGTTTACTGTATCCCTTGGTCCTTCTTATTGACAATGAAACACAGAAATTGCATCGGAATGAAATACAAAAGGCACAATGCCGACTTAAGTACAAGAAGACTGACTCTTCTTACTGTCTATGTTTTGAACCATTCCTGTGACACTAGTTATACATTCTGATGCTTCACTTCAGGTTTACTGGATCCCTTGGACCTTCTTATTGACGATGAAACACAGAAATTGCATCGGAATTAAATACAAAAGGCACAATGCCGACTTAAGTACATGAAGACTGACTCATCTTACTGTCTTTGTTTTGAACCATTCCTGTGACACTAGTTATACATTCTGATGCTTCACTTCAGGTTTACTGTATCCCTTAAACCTTCTTATTGACGATGAAACACAGAAATTGCATCGGAATTAAATTCAAAAGGCACAATGCCGACTTAAGTACAAGAAGACTGACTTTTCCTACTGACAATGTTTTGAACCATTCCTGTGACACTAGTTATACATTCCGATGCTTCACTTCAGGTTTACTGTATCCCTTGGACCTTCTTATTGACAATGAAACACAGAAATTGCATCGGAATTAAATAGAAAAGGCACAATGCCGACTTATGTACAAGAAGAATGACTCTTCCTACTGTCTATGTTTTGAACCATTCCTGTGACACTAGTTACACATTCCGATGCTTCACTTCAGGTTTACTGTATCCTTCTGACCTTCATATTGACGATGAAGCACAGAAATCGCATCGGAAATAAATACAAAAGTCTCAATGCCGTCTCAAGTAGAAGAAGACTGACTCTTCCTACTGTCTATGCTTTGAACGATTCCTGTGACACTAGTTATACATTCCGATGCTATACTTCAGGTTTACTGTATTCCTCTGACCCTCTTATTGACGATGAAACACAGAAATTGCATCGGAATTAAATAGAAAAGGCACAATGCCGACTTAAGTACAAGAAGACTGACTCTTCTTACTGTCTATGATATGAACCATTCCAGTGACACTAGTTATAGATTCCGATGCGTCACTTCAGGTGTACTGCATCCCTTGGACCTTCTTATTGACGATGAAACACAGAAATTGCATCGGAATTAAATAGAAAAGGCACAATGCCGACTTAAGTACAAGAGACAGACTCTTTTTACTGACTATGTTTTGAACCATTCCTGTGACACTAGTCATATATTCCGATGCCTCACTTCAGGTTTACTGTATCCCTTGGACGTTCTTATTAACGATGAAACACAGAAATTGCATCGGAACTATATACAAAAGGCACAATGCGGACTTAAGTACAAGAAGACTGACTCTTCCTACTGTCTATGTTTTGAACCATTCCTGTGACACGAGTTATACATTCCGATGCTTCACTTCAGTTTGACTGTATCCGTTGGACCTATTATTGACGATGAAACACAGAAATTGCATCGGAATTAAATACAAAAGGCACAATGCCAACTTAAGTACAAGAAGACTGACTCTTCCTACTGACTATGTTTGAACCATTCCTGTGACACTAGTTATACATTCCGATGCTTCACTTCAGGTTTACTGTATCCCTTGGACCTTCATATTGACGATGAAACACAGAAATTGCATCGGAATTAAATAAAAAGGCACAATGCCGAAATAAGTACAAGTAGACTGACTATGTTTTGAACCTATCCTGTGACACTAGTTATAGATTCCGATGCTTCACTTCAGGATTACTGTATCCCTCTGACCTTCTTATTGATGATGAAACACAGAAATTGCATCGGAATTAAATTCAAAATGCACAATGCCGACTTAAGTACAAGATGACTGACTCATCCTACTGTCTATGTTTTGAACCATTCCTGTGACACTAGTTATACAATCCGATGCTTCACTTCAGGTTTACTGTATCCCTCGGACCTCCTTATTGACGATGAAACACCGAAATTCCATCGGAATTAAATACGAAAGGCACAATGACGACTTTAGGACAAGACGATTGACTCTTCTTACTGACTATGTTTGAACCATTACTGTGATACCACTTATAGATTCCGATGCTTCACTTCAGGTTTACTGTATTCCTCTGACCTTCTTATTGACGATGAAACACAGAAATTGCATCGGAATTAAATAGAAAAGGCACAATGCCGACTTAAGTACAAGAAGACTGACTCTTCTTACTGTCTATGCTTTGAACCATTCCTGTGACAGTAGTTATACATTCCGATGCTTCACTTCACGTTTACTGTATCCGTTCGACCTTCTTATTGACGATGAAACACAGAAATTTCATCGGATTTAAATACAAAAGGCACAATGCCGACTTACGTACAAGAAGACTGACTCTTCCTAAAGTCCATGTTTGAACCATTCCTGTTACACTAGTTATACATTCCGATGCTTCACTTCAGGTTTGCTGTATCCCTTGGTCCTTCTTATTGATGATGAAACACAGAAATTGCATCGGAATGAAATACAAAAGGCACAATGCCGACTTAAGTACAAGAAGACTGTCTCTTCTTACTGTCTATGTTTTGAACCATTCCTGTGACACTAGTTATACATTCTGATGCTTCACTTCAGGTTTACTTTATCCCTTGGACCTTCTTATTGACGATGAAACACAGAAATTGCATCGGAATTAAATACAAAAGGCACAATGCCGACTTAAGTAGATGAAGACTGACTCATCTTACTGTCTTTGTTTTGAACCATTCCTGTGACACTAGTTATACAATCCGATGCTTCACTTCAGGTTTACTGTATCCCTTAAACCTTCTTATTGACGATGAAACACAAAAATTGCATCGGAATTAAATACAAAGGGCACAATGCCGACTTAAGTACAAGAAGAGTGACTCTTCCTACTGTCTATGCTTTGAACCATTCCTGTGACTCTAGTTATACATTCCGATGCTTCACTTCAGGTTTACTGTATCCCTTGGACCTTCTTATTGACGATGAAACACAGAAATTTCATCGGAATTAAATACAAAAGGCACAATACCGACTTCAGTACAAGAAGACTGACCCTTTGTACTGACTATGTTTGAACCATTCCGGTGACACTAGTTATAGATTCCGATGTTTCACTTCAGGTTTACTGTATCCCTCTGACCTTCTTATTGACGATGAAACACAAAAATTGCATCGGAAGTAAATACAAAAGGCACAATGCCGACTTAAGTACATATAGACTGACTCTTAACACTGTCTTTGTTTAGAACCATTCCTGTGACACTAGTCATTGCTTCCGATGCCACACTTCAGGTTTACTGTATCCCTTGGACGTTCTTATTGACGATGAAACACAGAAATTGCATCGGAATTAAATACAAAAGGCACAATGCCGACTTAAGTACAAGAAGACTGACTCTTCCTACTGTCTATGTTTTGAACCATTCCTGTGACACTAGTTATACATTCCGATGCTTCACTTCACGTTTACTGTATCCGTTCGACTTTCTTATTGACGATGAAACACAGAAATTGCATCGGATTTAAATACAAAAGGCACAATGCCTACTTAAGTACAAGAAGACTGACTCTTCCTAAAGTCCATGTTTGAACCATTCCTGTTACACTAGTTATACATTCCGATGCTTCACTTCAGGTTTACTGTATCCCTTGGTCCTTCTTATTGACAATGAAACACAGAAATTGCATCGGAATGAAATACAAAAGGCACAATGCCGACTTAAGTACAAGAAGACTGACTCTTCTTACTGTCTATGTTTTGAACCACTCCTGTGACACTAGTTACACATTCTGATGCTTCACTTCAGGTTTACTGGATCCCTTGGACCTTCTTATTGACGATGAAACACAGAAATTGCATCGGAATTAAATACAAAAGGCACAATGCCGACTTAAGTACATGAAGACTGACTCATCTTACTGTCTTTGTTTTGAACCATTCCTGTGACACTAGTTATACATTCTGATGCTTCACTTCAGGTTTACTGTATGCCTTAAACCTTCTTATTGACGATGAAACACAGAAATTGCATCGGAATTAAATTCAAAAGGCACAATGCCGACTTAAGTACAAGAAGACTGACTTTTCCTACTGACAATGTTTTGAACCATCCCTGTGACACTAGTTATATATTCCGATGCTATACTTCAGGTTTACTGTATTCCTCTGACCCTCTTATTGACGATGAAACACAGAAATTGCATCGGAATTAAATAGAAAAGGCACAATGCCGACTTAAGTACAAGAAGACTGACTCTTCTTACTGTCTATGATATGAACCATTCCAGTGACACTAGTTATAGATTCCGATGCGTCACTTCAGGTGTACTGCATCCCTTGGACCATCTTATTGACGTTGAAACACAGAAATTGCATCGGAATTAAATAGAAAAGGCACAATGCCGACTTAAGTACAAAAAGACAGACTCTTTTTACTGACTATGTTTTGAACCATTCCTGTGACACTAGTCATATATTCCGATGCCTCACTTCAGGTTTACTGTATCCCTTGGACGTTCTTATTAACGATGAAACACAGAAATTGCATCGGAACTATATACAAAAGGCACAATGCGGACTTAAGTACAAGAAGACTGACTCTTCCTACTGTCTATGTTTTGAACCTTTCCTGTGACACGAGTTATACATTCCGATGCTTCACTTCAGTTTAACTGTATCCGTTGGACCTATTATTGACGATGAAACACAGAAATTGCATCGGAATTAAATACAAAAGGCACAATGCCAACTTAAGTACAAGAAGACTGACTCTTCCTACTGACTATGTTTGAACCATTCCTGTGACACTAGTTATACATTCCGATGCTTCACTTCAGGTTTACTGTATCCCTTGGGCCTTCATATTGACGATGAAACACAGAAATTGCATCGGAATTAAATAAAAAGGCACAATGCCGAAATAAGTACAAGAAGACTGACTATGTTTTGAACCTATCCTGTGACACTAGTTATAGATTCCGATGCTTCACTTCAGGTTTACTGTATCCCTCTGACCTTCTTATTGATGATGAAACACAGAAATTGCATCAGAATTAAATACAAAATGCATAATGCCGACTTAAGTACAAGATGACTGACTCATCCTACTGTCTATGTTTTGAACCATTCCTGTGACACTAGTTATACAATCCGATGCTTCACTTCAGGTTTACTGTATCCCTCGGACCTCCTTATTGACGATGAAACACCGAAATTCCATCGGAATTATATACGAAAGGCACAATGCCGACTTTAGGACAAGACGATTGACTCTTCTTACTGACTATGTTTGAACCATTACTGTGATACCACTAATAGATTCCGATGCCTCACTTCAGGTTTACTGTATTCCTCTGACCGTCTTATTGACGATGAAACACAGAAATTGCATCGGAATTAAATAGAAAAGGCACAATGCCGACTTAAGTACAAGAAGACTGACTCTTCTTACTGTCTATGTTATGAACCATTCCAGTGACACTAGTTATAGATTCCGATGCGTCACTTCAGGTGTACTGCATCCCTTGGACCTTCTTATTGACGATGAAACACAGAAATTGCATCGGAATTAAATAGAAAAGGCACAATGCCGACTTAAGTACAAGAAGACTGACTCTTTTTACTGACTATGTTTTGAACCATTCCGGTGACACTAGTTATACATTCCGATGCTTCACTTCACGTTTACTGTATCCGTTCGACCTTATTATTTACGATGAAACACAGAAATTGCATCGGAATTAAATACAAAAGGCACAATGCCGACTTAAGTACAAGAAGACTGACTCTTCCTAATGTCCATGTTTTGAACCATTCCTGTCACACTAGTTATACATTCCGATGCTTCACTTCAGTTTTACTGTATCCCTTGGACCTTCTCATTGACGATGAAACACAGAAATTGCATCGGAATTAAATACAAAAGGCACAATTCCGACTTAAGTACAAGAAGACTGACTCTTCTTACTGTCTATGTTTTGAACCATTCCTGTGACACTAGTTATACATTCCGATGCTTCACTTCAGGTTTACTGTATCCCTTGGACCTTCTTATTGACGATGAAACACAGAAATTGCATCGGAATTAAGTACAAAGTGCCCAATGCCGACTTAAGTACAAGAAGACTGACTCTTCTTACTGTCTATGTTTTGAACCATTCCTGTGACACTAGTTATACATTCCGATGCTTCACTTCAGGTTTACTGTATCCCTTGGACTATCTTATTGACGATGAATTACAGAAATATCATCGGAATTAAATACAAAAGGCACAATGACGGCTTAAGTACAAGAAGAGTGACTCTTCCTACTGTCTATGTTTTCAACCATTCCTGTGACTCTAGTTATACATTCCGATGCTTCACTTCAGGTTTACTGTATCCCTTGGACCTATTATTGACGATGAAACACAGAAATTGCATCGGAATTAAATACAAAACGCACAATGCCGACTCAAGTACAAGAAGACTGACTCATCCTACTGTCCATGTTTTGAACCATTCCTGTCACACTAGTTATACATTCCGATGCTTCACTTCACGTTTACTGTATCCCTTGGACCTTCATATTGACGATGAAACACAGAAATTGCATCGGAATTAAATAAAAAGGCACAATGCCAAAATAAGTACAAGAAGACTGAGTCTTTTTACTGACTATGTTTTGTACCTATCCTGTGGCACTAGTTATAGATTCCGATGGTTCACTTCAGGTTTACTGTATCCCTCCGACCTTCTTATTGATGATGAAACACAGAAATTGCATCGGAATTAAATACAAAAGGCACAATGCCGACTTAAGTACAAGAAGACTGACTCTTCTTACTGACTATGTTTTGAACCATTTCTGTGACATTAGTTATAGATTCCGATGCTTCACTTCAGGTTTACTGTTTCCCTCTGACCTTCTTATTGACGATGAAACACAGAGATTGCATCGGAATTAAGTAGAAAAGGCACAATGTTGACTTAAGTACAAGAAGACTGACTCTTTTTACTGACTATGTTTTGAACCATTCCTGTGACACTAGTCATATATTCCGATGCCTCGCTTCAGGTTTACTGTATCCCTTGGACGTTCTTATTGACGATGAAACACAGAAATTGCATCGGAACTATATACAAAAGGCACAATGCAGACTTAAGTACAAGAAGACTGACTCTTCCTACTGTCTATGTTTTGAACCATTCCTGTGACACTAGTTATACATTCCGATGCTTCACTTCACGTTTACTGTATCCGTTCGACCTTCTTATTGACGATGAAACACAGAAATTGCATCGGATTTAAATACAAAAGGCACAATGCCGACTTAAGTACAAGAAGACTGACTCTTCCTAAAGTCCATTTTTGAACCATTCCTGTTACACTAGTTATACATTCCGATGCTTCACTTCAGGTTTACTGTATCCCTTGGTCCTTCTTATTGACAATGAAACACAGAAATTGCATCGGAATGAAATACAAAAGGAACAATGCCGACTTAAGTACAAGAAGACTGATTCTTCTTACTGTGTATGTTTTGAACCATTCCTGTGACACTAGTTATACATTCTGATGCTTCACTTCAGGTTTACTGTATCCCTTGGACCTTCTTATTGACGATGAAACACAGAAATTGCATCGGAATTAAATACAAAAGGCACAATGCCGACTTAAGTACATGAAGACTGACCCTTCTTACTGTCTATGTTATGAACCATTCCAGTGACACTAGTTACAGATTCCGATGCGTCACTTCAGGTGTACTGCATCTCTAGGACCTTCTTATTGACGATGAAACACAGAAATTGCTTCGGAATTAAATAGAAAAGGCACAATGCCGACTTAAGTACAAGAAGGCTGACTCTTTTTACTGACTATGCTTTGAACCATTCCTGTGACACTAGTCATAGATTCCGATGCCACACTTCAGGTTTACTGTATCCCTTGGACGTTCTTATTGACGATGAAACACAGAAATTGCATCGGAATGAAATACAAAAGGCACAATGCCGACTTAAGTACAAGAAGACTGACTCTTCCTACTGTCTATGTTTTGAACCATTCCTGTGACACTAGTTATACATTCCGATGCTTCACTTCACGTTTACTGTATCCGTTCGACCTTCTTATTGACGATGAAACACAGAAATTGCATCGGATTTAAATACAAAAGGCACAATGCCGACTTAAGTACAAGAAGACTGACTCTTCCTAAAGTCCATTTTTGAACCATTCCTGTTACACTAGTTATACATTCCGATGCTTCACTTCAGGTTTACTGTATCCCTTGGTCCTTCTTATTGACAATGAAACACAGAAATTGCATCGGAATGAAATACAAAAGGAACAATGCCGACTTAAGTACAAGAAGACTGATTCTTCTTACTGTGTATGTTTTGAACCATTCCTGTGACACTAGTTATACATTCTGATGCTTCACTTCAGGTTTACTGTATCCCTTGGACCTTCTTATTGACGATGAAACACAGAAATTGCATCGGAATTAAATACAAAAGGCACAATGCCGACTTAAGTACATGAAGACTGACTCATCTTACTGTCTTTGCTTTGAACCATTCCTGTGACACTAGTTATACATTCCGATGCTTCACTTCAGGTTTACTGTATCCCTTAAACCTTCTTATTGACGATGAAACACAGAAATTGCATCGGAATTAAATACAAAAGGCACAATGCCGACTTAAGTACAAGAAGAGTGACTCTTCCTACTGTTTATGTTTTGAACCATTCCTGTGACTCTAGTTATACATTCCGATGCTTCACCTCAGGTTTACTGTATCCTTTGGACCTATTATTGACGATGAAACACAGAAATTGCATCGGAATTAAATTCAAAAGGCACAATGCCGACTTAAGTACAAGAAGACTGACTTTTCCTACTGACAATGTTTTGAACCATTCCTGTTACACTAGTTATACATTCCGATGCTTCACTTCAGGTTTACTGTATCCCTTGGACCTTCATATTGACGATGAAACACAGAAATTGCATCGGAAATAAAAATAGAAAAGGCACAATGCCAACATAAGTATTAGAAGACCGACTCTTCTTACTGTCTATGTTTTGAACCATTCCAGTGACACTAGTTATAGATTCCAATGCGTCACTTCACGTGTACTGCATCCCTTGGACCTTCTTATTGACGATGAAACACAGAAATTGCATCGGAATTAAATAGAAAAGGCACAATGCCGACTTAAGTACAAGAAGACTGACTCTTTTTACTGACTATGTTTTGAACCATTCCTGTGACACTAGTCATATATTCTGATGCCTCACTTTAGGTTTACTGTATCCCTTGGACGTTGTTATTGACGATGAAACACAGAAAATGCATCGGAATTATATACAAAAGGCACAATGCCGACTTAAGTACAAGAAGACTGACTCTTCCCACTGTCTATGTTTTGAACCATTCCTGTGACACTAGTAATACATTCCGATGCTCCACTTCAGGTTTACTGTATACCTTGGACCTTCTTATTGACGATGAAACACAGAAATTGCATCGGAATTAAATACAAAAGGCACAATGCCGACTCAAGTACAAGAAGACTGACTCATCCTACTGTCCATGTTTTGAACCATTCCTGTCACACTAGTTATACATTCCGATGCTTCACTTCAGGTTTAATGTATCCCTTGGACCTTCTTATTGGCAATGAAACACAGAAATTGCATCGGAATTAAATACAAAAGGCACAATGCCGACTTAAGTACAAGAAGAATGACTCTTCATACCGTCTATGTTTTGAACTATTCCTGTGACTTTACTTATAGGGTCCGATGCTTCACTTCAGGTTTACTGTATCCCTCTGACCTTCGTATTGACCGTGAAACACAGAAATTGCATCGGAATTAAATAGAAAAGGCACAATGCCGACCTAAGTACAAGAAAACTGACTCTTCTTACTGACTATGTTTTGAACCATTTCTGTGACACTAGTTATAGATTCCGATGCTTCACTTCAGGTTTACTGTATCCCTCTGACCTTCTTATTGACGATGAAACACAGAAATTGCATCAGAATTAAGTAGAAAAGGCACAATGTTGACTTAAGTACAAGAAGACTGACTCTTCTTACTGTCTATGATTTGAACCATTCCTGTGACACTAGTTATAGATTCCGATGTTTTACTTCAGGTGTACTTTATCCCTTGGACCTTCTTATTGACGATGAAACACAGAAATTGCATCGGAATTAATTACAAAAGGCCCAATGCCGACTTAATTTCAAGTGGACTGACTCTTCTTACTGTCTATGTTTTGAACCATTCCTGCGACACTAGTTATAGATTCGGATGCTTCACTTCAGGTTTTCTGTATCCCTTTGACCTTCTTCTTGACGATGAAACAAAGAAATTGCATCGGAATTAAGTACAAAAGGCACGATGCCGACATAAGTACTTGTAGACTGACTCTTCCTACTGTCTATGTTTTGAACCGTTCCTGTGACACTAGTTATAGACTCGGATGCTGCACTTCAGGTTTGCTGTATCCCTTTGACCTTCTTATTGACGATGAAACACAGAAATTGCATCGGAATTAAATACAAAAGGCACGATGCCGACTTAAGTACATGTAGACTGACTCTTCCTACTGTCTATGTTTTCAACCATTCCTGTGACACTAGTTATAGATTCCGATGCTTCACTTCAGGTTTACTGTATCCCTCTGACCTTCTTATTGACGATGAAACACAGAAATTGCATCGGAATTAAATAGAAAATGCACAATGCCGACTTAAATACAAGAAGACTGACTCTTCTAACTGACTATGTTTTAAACCATTTCTGTGTCACTAGTTATAGAATCCGAAGCTTCACTTCAGGTTAACTGTATCCCTTGGACCTTCTTATTGACGATGAAACACAGAAATTGCATCGGAAGTAAGTAAAAAGGCACAATGCCGAATTAAATACAAGAAGACTGACTCTTCTTACTGACTATGCTTTGAACCATTCCTGTGACACTAAATATAGATTCCGATGCTTCACTTCAGGTTTACTGTATCCCTTGGACCTTCTTATTGACGATAAAACACAGAAATTGCATCGGAAATAAAAACAAAAGCCACAATGCAGACTTAAGTACAAGAAGACTGACTCTTCCTACTCTCTATGATTTGAACCATTCCTGTGACACTAGTTATAGATTCCGATGCTTCCCTTCAGGTTTACTGTATACCTCTGACCTTCCTATTGAAGATGAAACACAGAAATTACATCGGAATTAAATAGAAAAGGGACAATGCCGACTCAAGTACAAGAAGATTGACTCTTCTTACTGTCTATGAATTGAACCATTCCTGTGACACTAGTTATGGATTCCGATGCTTCACTTCAGGTTTACTGTATCCCTCTGACCTTCTTATTGACGATGAAACACAGAGATTGCATCGGAAATAAATACAAAAGGCACAATGGTGACTCATATACAAGATGACTGGCTCTTGTTACTCTCTATGTTTGGAACCTTTCCTGTGAGACCGGTTTTAGATTCCGATGCTTCACTTTAGGTTTACTGTATTACTTGTACCTTCCTATTGACGACGAAACACAGAAATTGCATCGGAATTAAATAGAAAAGGCACAATGCCGACATAAGTACAAGAAGACTGACTCTACCTACTGTCTATGTTTTGAACCATTAATGTGACACTAGTTATAGATTCCGATGCTTCACTTCAGGTTTACTGTATCCCTCTGACCTTCTTATTGACGATGAAACACAAAAATTGCATCGGAAGTAAATACAAAAGGCACAATGCCGACTTAAGTACATATAGACTGACTCTTAACACTGTCTTTGTTATGAACCATTCCTGTGACACTAGTTATAGATTCCGATGATTCACTTCAGGTTTACTGTATCCCTCTGACCGTCTTATTGACGATGAAACACAGAAATTGCATCGGAATTAAATAGAAAAGGCACAATGCCGACTAAAGTACAAGAAGAATGACTCATCCTACTGTCTATGTTTTGAACCATTCCTGTGACACTACTTATAGATTCCGATGCTTCACTTCAGGTTTACTGTATCCCTCTGACCTTCTTATTGACGATGAAACACAGAAATCGCATCGGAAATAAATACAAAAGTCTCAATGCCGACTCAAGTAGAAGAAGACTGACTCTTCCTACTGTCTATGTTTTGAACGATTCCTGTGACACTAGTTATACATTCCGATGCTATACTTCAGGTTTACTGTATTCCTCTGACCTTCTTATTGACGATGAAACACAGAAATTGCATCGGGATTAAATAGAAAAGGCACAATGCCGACTTAAGTACAAGAAGACTGACTCTTCTTACTGTCTATGTTATGAACCATTCCAGTGACACCAGTTATAGATTCCGATGCGTCACTTCAGGTGTACTGCATCCCTTGGACCTTCTTATTGGCGATGAAACACAGAAATTGCATCGGAATTAAATCGAAAAGGCACAATGCCGTCTTAAGTACAAGAAGACTGACTCTTCCTACTGTCTATGTTTTGAACCATTCCTGTGACACTAGTTATACATTCCGATGCTTCACTTCACGTTTACTGTATCCGTTCGGCCTTCTTATTGACGATGAAACACCGAAACTCCATCGGAATTAAATACGAAAGGCACAATGCCGTCTTAAGGACAAGACGATTGACTCTTCTTACTGACTATGTTTGAACCATTACTGTGATACCACTTATAGATTCCGATGCTTCACTTCAGGTTTACTGTATCCCTCTGACCTTCTTATTGACGATGAAACACAGAAATTGCATCGGAATTAAATCGAAAAGGCACAATGCCGTCATAAGTACAAGAAGACTGACTCTTCCTACTGTCTATGCTTTGAACCATTCCTGTGACACTAGTTATACATTCCGATGCTTCACTTCACGTTTACTGTATCCGTTCGACCTTCTTATTGACGATGAAACACAGAAATTTCATCGGATTTAAATACAAAAGGCACAATGCCGACTTACGTACAAGAAGACTGACTCTTCCTAAAGTCCATGTTTGAACCATTCCGGTTACACTAGTTATACATTCCGATGCTTCACTTCAGGTTTACTGTATCCCTTGGTCCTTCTTATTGACGATGAAACACAGAAATTGCATCTGAATGAAATACAAAAGGCACAATGCCGACTTAAGTACAAGAAGACTGACTCTTCTTACTGTCTATGTTTTGAACCATTCCTGTGACACTAGTTATACTTTCTGATGCTTCACTTCAGGTTTACTGTATCCCTTGGACCTTCTTATTGACGATGAAACACAGAAATTGCATCGGAATTAAATACAAAAGGCACAATGCCGACTTAAGTAAATGAAGACTGACTCATCTTACTGTCTTTGTTTTGAACCATTCCTGTGACACTAGTTATACATTCCGATGCTTCACTTCAGGTTTACTGTATCCCTTAAACCTTCTTATTGACGATGAAACACAGAAATTGCATCGGAATTAAATACAAAGGGCACAATGCCGACTTCAGCACAAGAACAGTGACTCTTCCTACTGTCTATGTTTTGAACCATTCCTGTGACTCTAGTTATACATTCCGATGCTTCACTTCAGGTTTACTGTATCCCTTGGACCTATTGTTGACGATGAAACACAGAAATTGCATCGGAATTAAATTCAAAAGGCACAATGCCGACTTAAGTACAAGAAGACTGACTTTTCCTACTGACAATGTTATGAACCGTTCCTGTGACACTAGTTATACATTCCGATGCTTCACTTCAGGTTTACTGTATCCCTTGGACCTTCATATTGACGATGAAACACAGATATTGCATCGGAATTAAATAGAAAAGGCACAATGCCGACTTAAGAATTAGAAGACCGACTCTTCTTTTTGTCTATGTTATGAACCATTCCAGTGACACTAGTTATAGATTCCAATGCGTCACTTCACGTGTACTGCATCCCTTGGACCTTCTTATTGACGATGAAACACAGAAATTGCATCGGAATTAAGTAGAAAAGGCACAATGCCGACTTAAGTACAAGAAGACTGACTCTTTTTACTGACTATGTTTGAACCATTCCTGTGACACTAGTCATATATTCTGATGCCTCACTTTAGGTTTACTGTATCCCTTGGACGTTCTTATTGACGATGAAACACAGAAAATGCATCGGAATTATATACAAAAGGCACAATGCCGACTCAAGTACAAGAAGACTGACTCATCCTACTGTCCATGTTTTGAACCTTTCCTGTCACACTAGTTATACATTCCGATGCTTCACTTCAGGTTTACTGTATCCCTCTGACCTTCTTATTGACGATGAAACACAGAAATTGCATCGGAATTAAGTAGAAAAGGCACAATGTTGACTTAAGTACAAGAAGACTGACTCTTCTTACTGTCTATGATTTGAACCATTCCTGTGACACTAGTTATAGATTCCGATGTTTCACTTCAGGTGTACTGTATCCCTTGGACCTTCTTATTGACGATGAAACACAGAAATTGCATCGGAATTAATTACAAAAGGCACAATGCCGACTTAAGTTTAAGTGGACTGACTCTTCTTACTGTCTATGTTTTGAACCATTCCTGCGACACTAGTTATAGATTCGGATGCTTCACTTCAGGTTTGCTGTATCCCTTTGACCTTCTTCTTGACGATGAAACAAAGAAATTGCATCGGAATTAAATACAAAAGGCACGATGCCCACATAAGTACATGTAGACTGACTCTTCCTACTGTCTATTGTGATATTCGCTATTTTTGACTTAATTAAAACAGCAAATACGAGTAGTTAATACTTTCAGCCAGAAGGCAAATACTTGTTTGTAAATAATGATTAATGTATAATGAGGCGTCGTATAGCGACGGTGGAATTTTCTAATGATGTAATTTGTCGTCTTTGGGCGGCAATAAAGACAGAAAAATATACGATCCTTCACTATTTTGTTCGAGGGAGAACAAATGAAGCCTTGAGCGCTAAGAAGACTTGTACTGTTTTTCTGAAGTAAGACGGACGCAGATTTGTGGCAGTCTGATCTAATTTTTACTAAATGTATAAAAACGTGTATGTCTGAGTTGAGTGAAGTGTAAAGAACTGTTATAACTTACCGTGACGACGCACGAGCGACTCAAAGAAGACAATGGCTATATAAAAGAGCGCTAAATGGACATGATACGGACATAAAAATCTACCGTCATTGTAGTATTAAGCTTAAGGTACGATATATGTTTTAGTTATAATAAATATTTGTTCTGGGAATACTGAATCATTTAGCAGTGCTCATTCCTATTATCTCCTCAGTATTATTTTCATTTTAATTATGCATTTTGCTAATATTACAGACACCAAGATCAGCAGTCTAATGTGCGTGTTACATTGATAAAAAGAAAACTGTTTTATCGTCTTCTTGCATCAGCTTTAATATCGAATTTCCCTTTTGTGTGATGTTACAGTTGTTTTTGCGCCCTTAAGAACTTTCTGGTCCCTTAGGAAATTTTTTTGTCATAACAATAACTTCACAACCGGGTATGATCGTATCTACGATCATGAAGTAATTAGAAAGACGATAACGCAACTTCTTAATCAATAGCACGCTAGTTGTGACTGCCTCAAGCCACGCGAAACTGCAAGTAAAAACTATTCACATCTCATAACGCAATATTTTGTGACAATGGTCAATCCATGATTCTTACGCCAATTGTGATTGATAAAACAGTAAGCTAAATCTCAATTTCCAAGTTTCCATTGAATAGCAACATCACTTCTATTTTGTAACATCACACTTGGCGCCCGAACAGGGACCTGACCAAAAATTAGATCAAATTCTTGGAAAATTTTCTATGTGCTTGTGTTAATAAATGTTCTGTCGTTTCATGTACACATCGTATCTCTGTGAGAATAACGGTCAATAATGCAGTTTAATTACCGAGAGAAAAGAAAAGAAAAGAGACGTGAATTTGCTGAGACAACATAGCGGTATTCAAGCCATCAAAAAGTAAGTTAGAATTTTGCATACGCAGTGTAGTGCTTCAGTAGCAACGTTGCTTTTCCAAGTCGATCCACATCCTTTCTATCTCCTTCCCGCTATAGAAAATCTGCTTTATTTTATCTTTCAAAGTAAAATTCTTCGTAGTCTGATAATAGAAATTATTTCTCCCCATTGTTAGTGTACCTGTATTGCATTTTCAACATGGTGGATAGTGTGCGCAATTTGCAGTGAAGAGCATCTTCATTCATTTGTCTGAAACGGTTAGGTTCCATCTTGTCTTCTTGCCAGATAGAATTTCATTTGTTGCTCACGCGAGAGTGGTGCTCTTAGCGGACTCACCACGTCACTGACAAACGACGAAAGCCTTACGTAGCACGTGATTTACTAACGAAAATGGCAGATAGTAAACAGAGACAGGTGACAACAGGAGACGGGAGTGAAGACGTTAATAGTATTCCATACCCTTTACGATCGCGAACGGTAGGTTCCCGTGTGGAAACTGAACTAACCATGTCTGTAACAGGGGAAAGTGACCCTAAAGTCCAAATTCTTCCCGCTGCAGCTACAAATGACCTCGGTGCGTTAATGGAAATGCTGAAACAACAGTTTGACGCAGTAAATGAGACTATAAAAACACAAAATGAGACTGTTAACGCCCGATTAGATGCTGTAAGCGAATCAGTAAAAACACAAAATGAGACTATAAAAACACAAAATGAGACTGTTAACGCCCGATTAGATGCTGTAAGCGAATCATTAAAAACACAGCTAGGCACAATCAAAACAGATCTGCATAAAGAAATTACGGCTGAATTAAATACCCATTTGGGTGAGGTGCAAACTAAGATCAGTGATCAAATTCAGAAAATGCAGAAACAGGTGAAAAGTGAAATAGCTGAAGTATCTGGAACATTAAACACAAAAATTCAGGCAGCTACCAAAGAAATAAACTCAGTTAGAAATGCAGTATCTGACATTGAAGGTGTAGTGGAGGATCTGTCGAGGCAGATAGACTCAATCAATATTGAAGGACAGGTTAAGAGCACCGTGAAAGCACACGCGGAGGCATTGTCGGAACACTACAGTGAATGGATAAAGGGTAAAGATATTTTTATCGAAAAGAAGGTCAGGGAGGAGCTTAGGGAGACTGTCAAGGATGTAACTTACGAAATCTTAGCTGCTCCTGGTAAGTCGGGAGACACAGTAGTTTCTGAATTGGGACAGATTCGGAGGACACTCACACGGGATCTTCCCGAGTGGAAGCAGCAAGTAGTGGACGAAGTCAGAATGCTGAGAAACTGGGTAGAAAATCCGCACACGCATACGCAAACTATAGGGAACAACTATTTAGACGGTGACGAATGTCAGTCAACTCCTTATTGTTCACCGCCTGATTACATGCAAAACAACAGTCCTGTTGAGTCCCGAGTAGGGAAACTAAATGATCCGCCCACAATTGTGAGTTTAATGCAAGAGGAAAGTGTGATTAAGCATCGCACTTTTCCTGTTTTTCATCCGCAGAAGCGAGAAATACACCCCATCGTGTTCCTAAAGAATTTTTCCGGCATATTTCCCAGGAGCTGGACAGACAGACAGCGTATTCAGTTCGTCACTGGCTTTATTTCTGGTGATGCAGCATTATGGGGAACGGAAATGGTAGACACGTGTAGGAATTATGAAGAGTTTGAGAAAATGTTCTTGGCAAAATTTTGGAGTAATGGGGTACAGCAAAGATTAAGGAAGGAGGTGTATGGTGCGGAAATTTTCAATGAGAAGCATGGAAGTCTCCGGCGATACTTTGAGAAGTATCTAGCAAAATTAAATTCTGGGATTCTCCGATTTCTTCCAAGGACGTAATTATGATTCTCAAAAGCAAACTCCCTGTGTCTATTAGAGAGAAATTAGTAAATGTGTCCGAAGAAGACACGGATGCATTCCTTTCTGTGCTGGATTCCTTAGATTTAATTAGCGAGGATGTGCGCTCCAAGGTTGGCAGCGGCAAATTCTTCCCTGGCAGCCAGCAGAATGCATCGCACGCGGACAACAATGCGCCGAAGGAGAGAGCGAGCTACTGCGACCGCTGTTGCCAACCTGCCAGCCGTTATGAAAACGCAAATGGCAATAACTTTAAATGGAAGCAGAAAACCAATTACAGTAATCAGCAGAGGTACCACCCAATTTACAACCACCAGGAACAACATCAGTACGGAAACCCACCCTTTAATTCTGCGCCTGAGCAGCATGGAAATTCTCCACAAACTAGTGGTAATTTTTCAAATGGACCAGTGTACAATCAAAGTTATAGGTCGAAATATAGCAAGTGGCATGGGCAAGGCGGAGGCCACCCAGCACAACATAAGAACAACTATTCACAGGATAGAGGACCGCGGAACAATTTTCAAATGGCACCAAATGCGAACTTTCCTTCACAAGGAAATGGTTTTGCCGGCAACCAAAAGATCGGGCGACATCAGCCTTCTCAAGTATTCTATTCACAAGTGAATGCACCCAGTGGATTTTACCCCTCTGCACCGGCATTTGTACCACATAACCAGCACCAATATGAAACGGAACAAACGCTTAAGGCCATGAATGACAAACAGGTTAAACATCCTGCGGAAAATTAGAGGCAGCACCTTTCAGCCTCCTAGAGGTCGCTGCCGGTTCCAGTGGGGGTACTAACGAATACTCTGATTCTGAGTATGTTAATGCGATACGGTACGACCATGAGACCGACTTACGAGATGACCTTGCACCTGACCTAGAAGCTCAAGACATTAATGACATTTATGATGAACAGGTCCAGGCTTCGATTAAGATTTCTATTGCCAACATTCCTGTCACAGCCATTGTTGATACAGGAGCAAACATCAATGTGATGTCATCATGTCTCTTCAGACAGGTGTCTTCTGTTTCAAAAGTTTTATCATTGCCGATTCAGGGTTGCTCCATATCGGGAGCGATTGGTCCATTGAAACAGAGAGTTAGTTTACAGACACAGCCTCAACTGCAGATAGAATCTATTTCGGTTTCTTACCTCCTACGTACTGGAAATTTCCTTGTGTGAACTGTTAATGATAAGTATTGTGTTGAACAGCGCACTGCCTACATGGTAACGGCTATTACGTGTAAACTTTAAGTATTAAATGCTATGTATGGAAAAATTGTTTATAGTGATGGACATGAACCGATATTTCTTCAACAAGCTGAAGCAGGAAACTGGGGTTGCACCAAGAATTTCAATTTAATTTTAAGTTAGTATTAAAAAAAAAAAAATGCTTGCGAGGCGATTGCCCGGAGCTATATAAATATGTAAAGGTGAGAAATGGAGAAGGATGCGTAAATAAGCACTTCTCTCAAGGTACAAGAATATTTATAGATTTATTTTTAGTAATGTAAGTACTTGAAGTTCTGTAGTAAAAGCCCAAATTACCTGCTTAAAAAAAAAAAGGTACATGGTCAAACAGTCCAGACAGTGGACAGGAGTAGAAGAAATAGCTTAAAGTTCAGTTAAAGCGTGCTGTTAAATGGAAAAAACAAGTGGTAACCCGCATGTGTTCACGCAAGGAGACAATAAGCTGTAGTAAACTAAGTAAGGTGAAATACAGTACAAATGGAGGCAAACCATGAAGCATCAATAATGTAGCGTAAGTACTCCACGAGGCCACTAATTGCTATGAAAGTAAACTATTTCCCTGTGATCTGAGCCCAATGTAAAGAGTATATGAGGAATGTTAGCTGACGAATTGATTTCAGTAGAATCAAGTTACTAAATAACCACACAGCAAGCCACCTGTATCATAAATAAGTCCAAGTAAAGATCTTCAGAAGATTTGTAGTGTAATCTAGCGACCATTCAATACCCTAATTGAAGGCTAATCTAAAGAACAAGCAATGCAGTGATATTTAAACTTAATACTGACTATAACCAGAGTAAGACGTAGAAGTAGCAAAGCATGCTGTAATGAAAGAGGTTGAAATTTATATATGTGCCTATGTTTATTACGATAATTTTATTTACGTGCAGATTTTATTGCAAAAATGTCTCCTAAGACACTCCTCTTATGAAATCCATTTTCCTTGTGCCCGTTCCTTTTGATCCTGGTTCATTAACCCAGACCAAGGGTCGACTTGTAAAAGGCACGTGTGCTTCGGGGCAAAGCAGTGCTTATGAGAAATGAGACACGTAGCGTGATGAACTTCGCTAGCTTTGGTAATGTTTGTTATGGACCGGTTGCGTAAACCCAGTGAACTGTCGGTAATTCCATTCATGCGAAAAATAGTAGACACGCGTTACCCTATTTTTTTTTAACAGAGAACGATTGCTGAGTACATGAAGCGAAGAGGGAGACCTATTGTTATCCAGTCTGCCCTCAAATATAAAAACAAATTTGGCAAGCAAAAAAAAAAAAAAAAAAAGATTCAGCGTTAAATGCATACTCGTTAAGTAGTAGATATGCTGCGTGGCAGTAGAAAATGATCTTGGGTACCTGTAGTTTTCATAATGAGGAGATGAGCACTTAAAAGAAAGTTTGAAAGAATATTTTTAGGTTCACTAGTGAAAGCAAATCTTGAGATATAAAGAGTCCATTCATAAAGCAGTTGTTCACTGGACTTAACAAAAGGAGTGACCATTAATTGTAAATATTAGCTCGTAAGTGATATTTTGTAAATAGTAGAATATAAGTCTTTCTATACCAGTGGAGGAAACGTGCAAAATTGATTGTTTTGTAAATGAACTCCATCGGCGAAGGAACTAAGCACGAATGCTGTGTGAAGATGCACACTAAAGTGCGACGTGCATTATAAAAATAACTGTTCACTGTATACTAGTGGTAGTGTTGTACTGCAAGTGTAAAAAAGAAGTCAAGGCTACGACAACAGGTGCAACGCAAAGTTCAGTGTTGTTCTAAGTGCAGCGACAGCTAAAACATTCGTCGTCACTTACCTGTGAGCCTCATGGGAGGCAGTTGACAGAGAAGTATGGAGGCAGCTTCAGTGTCTGGCTCCTCCGATGGAAAACGCGCGCGAGGTGTTTGTATCGATGCACTCGTGTGATACGAAGTTCACAAAAAAAAGGAGCACTCGACGACCACCAGCTCTGTTACAGCCTGAGCGCGAACGGATACTAAGTATTGGAGCTCACGCAACACTGTGCAGCCGCTGTGAGTGGCTGACGTGTGGGTGACGAAACAGTCCAAACTTTAAACTGCTAACCGCCATGACTTCCATCGTACATACTGGAGGAAAGACATTTGTACACTTGTGTGACTACATCTTCATATGTAAATTAAGCGATTTTCTTGAGTTGAAGTTAAGATGAGTGAGAAGTAGATTGTTAGATTACTCAGACCTTAAAGCCATTAATACCGGCACTCCTGAACACTGCTAAAATGAATTATAATCCTGTCTCTTGATGGACAAAGAAAATGAATGTGCACTATAGGAAGACCCTAAACTCCAGACCAGTCCCGATCCTTAACAAATGTATCCAGTAGCTTGTAAGTCATACTAATAATTTTCCACTTCTTCTGTTTCATATTGTAAATAAAAACCCGGGAAGCCACTTGAATTCCTGGCACCACAGTGTAAAGGACAGATGTACTGCATGATGAACGCCGTAGACAGCTAACACAGAAAGTGAAAGCATCACGAAGTGTAGTCCTGCGTTATTAAACTGTAATTGAACCACAATGAGTCAACAGATGCTCGAACATTGTCCACTCTAGTTTAGTGAAAATAAGCACTCACTGTACTTATGTATTAGTCGTTAAGCTCAAGAGAAAGTAATTCCTGAATTCTATCCCCTGAAGTGCGAAATGAACGTTCACTTATTGTTATAAGCAAATATGGGCCAAACTTAAAAATGCACATAAATGTTAGTCTTGGTATTATGGAATGAAGTGACTGATGAACAAAGAATGAAAAACTTAATTTTGAAAAATGATAAATATCTGATATATGTTTATAAATGTGATTTCAATTTATGTACTTTGTACGCCAGTAACGTTATGTAAATGTCACACCAAAAATCACGAATATCTCATGAGGACATGAGGATCGAGGTAATCCTTCGGCATTCCCTCTCTCCTCATGGGAGGCAATGTGATATTCGCTATTTTTGACTTAATTAAAACAGCAAATACGAGTAGTTAATACTTTCAGCCAGAAGGCAAATACTTGTTTGTAAATAATGATTAATGTATAATGAGGCGTCGTATAGCGACGGTGGAATTTTCTAATGATGTAATTTGTCGTCTTTGGGCGGCAATAAAGACAGAAAAATATACGATCCTTCACTATTTTGTTCGAGGGAGAACAAATGAAGCCTTGAGCGCTAAGAAGACTTGTACTGTTTTTCTGAAGTAAGACGGACGCAGATTTGTGGCAGTCTGATCTAATTTTTACTAAATGTATAAAAACGTGTATGTCTGAGTTGAGTGAAGTGTAAAGAACTGTTATAACTTACCGTGACGACGCACGAGCGACTCAAAGAAGACAATGGCTATATAAAAGAGCGCTAAATGGACATGATACGGACATAAAAATCTACCGTCATTGTAGTATTAAGCTTAAGGTACGATATATGTTTTAGTTATAATAAATATTTGTTCTGGGAATACTGAATCATTTAGCAGTGCTCATTCCTATTATCTCCTCAGTATTATTTTCATTTTCATTATGCATTTTGCTAATATTACAGACACCAAGATCAGCAGTCTAATGTGCGTGTTACATTGATGAAAAGAAAACTGTTTTATCGTCTTCTTGCATCAGCTTTAATATCGAATTTCCCTTTTGTGTGATGTTACAGTTGTTTTTGCGCCCTTAAGAACTTTCTGGTCCCTTAGGAAATTTTTTTGTCATAACAATAACTTCACAACCGGGTATGATCGTATCTACGATCATGAAGTAATTAGAAAGACGATAACGCAACTTCTTAATCAATAGCACGCTAGTTGTGACTGCCTCAAGCCACGCGAAACTGCAAGTAAAAACTATTCACATCTCATAACGCAATATTTTGTGACAATGGTCAATCCATGATTCTTACGCCAATTGTGATTGATAAAACAGTAAGCTAAATCTCAATTTCCAACTTTCCATTGAATAGCAACATCACTTCTATTTTGTAACATCACACTATGTTTTGAACCATTCCTGTGACACTAGTTATAGATTCAGATGCTGCACTTCAGGTTTGCAGTATCCCTTTGACCTTCTTATTGACGATGAAACACAGAAATTGCATCGGAATTAAATACAAAAGGCACGATGACGACTTAAGTACATGTAGACTGACTCTTCCTACAGTCTATGTTTTCAACCATTCCTGTGACACTAGTTATAGATTCTGATGCTTCACTTCAGGTTTACTGTATCCCTCTGACCTTCTTATTGACGATGAAACACAGAAATTGCATCGGAATTAAATAGAAAAGCCACAATGCCGACTTAAATACAAGAAGACTGACTCTTCTAACTGACTATGTTTTAAACCATTTCTGTGACACTAGTTATAGAATCCGAAGCTTCACTTCAGGTTAACTGTATCCCTTGGACCTTCTTATTGACGATGAAACACAGAAATTGCATCGGAATTAAGTAAAAAGGCACAATGCCGAATTAAATACAAGAAGACTGACTCTTCTTACTGACTATGCTTTGAACCATTCCTGTGACACTAGTTATAGATTCCGATGCTTCACTTCAGGTTTACTGTATCCCTCTGACCTTCTTATTGACGATAAAACACAGAAATTGCATCGGAAATAAAAACAAAAGCCACAATGCAGACTTAAGTACAAGAAGACTGACTCTTCCTACTCTCTATGATTTGAACCATTCCTGTGACACTAGTTATAGATTCCAATGCTTCACTTCAGGTTTACTGTATCCCTCTGACCTTCCTATTGAAGATGAAACACAGAAATTACATCGGAATTAAACAGAAAAGGCACAATGCCGACTCAAGTACAAGGAGATTGACTCTTCTTACTGTCTATGTATTGAACCATTCCTGTGACACTAGTTATGGATTCCGATGCTTCACTTCAGGTTTACTGTATCCCTCTGACCTTCTTATTGACGATGAAACACAGAGATTGCATCGGAAATAAATACAAAAGGCACAATGGTGACTCAAATACAAGATGACTGGCTCTTGTTACTCTCTATGTTTGGAACCTTTCCTGTGAGACCGGTTTTAGATTCCGATGCTTCACTTTAGGTTTACTGTATTACTTGTACCTTCCTATTGTCGACGAAACACAGAAATTGCATCGGAATTAAATAGAAAAGGCACAATGCCGACATAAGTACAAGAAGACTGACTCTACCTACTGTCTATGTTGTGAACCATTAATGTGACACTAGTTATAGATTCCAATGCTTCACTTCAGGTTTACTGTATCCCTCTGCCCTTCTTATTGACGATGAAACACAGAAATTGCATCGGAAATAAATACAAAAGGCACAATGCGGACTTAAGTACAAGAGGACTGACTCTTCTTACTGACTATGTTGTGAACATTTCCTGTGAGACCAGTTTTAGATTCCGATGCTTCACTATATGTTTACTGTATCCCGTGGACCTTCTTATTGACGATGAATCACAGAAATTGCAACGAAATTCAATAGAAAAGGCACAATGCCGACTTAAGTACAAGTAGACTGACTCTTCTTAATGTCTATGTTTTGAACCATTCCTGTGACACTAGTCATAGATTCTGATGCTTCACTTCAGGTTTGCTGCATCCCTCTGACCTTCTTATTGACGATGAAACACGGAAATTGCATCGGAATTAAATACAAAAGGCACAATGCCGACTGAAGTACATGTAGACGGACCCTTCCTACTGTCTATGTTTTGAACCATTCCTGTGACACTAGTTATAGATTCCGATGATTCACTTCAGGTTTACCATATACCTCTGACCATCTTATTGACGATGAAACACAGAAATTGCATCGGAATTAAATAGAAAAGGCACAATGCCGACTTAAGTTCAAGAAGACTGACCCTTCCTATTGTCTATGTTTTGAACCATTCCTGTGACACTAGTTATCGATTCCGATGTTTCACTTCAGGTTTACTGTGTCCCTCTGACCTTCCTATTGACGACGAAACGCAGAAATTGCATCGGAATTAAATAGAAACGGCACGATGCCGACTTAAGTACAAGAAGACTGACTCTTCTTAATGACTATGTTTTGAACATTTCCTGTGAGACAAGTTTTAGATTCCGATGCTTCACTATATGTTTACTGTATCCCTTGGACCTTCGTATTGACGATGAAACACAGAAATTGCATCGGAATTAAATACAAAAGGCACAATGCCGACTTAAGTACAAGAAGACTGACTCATCTTACTGTCTCTGTTTTGAACCATTCCTGTGACACTAGTTATACATTCCGATGTTTCACTTCAGGTTTACTGTATCCCTCCGACCTTCTTATTGACGACGAAACACAGAAATTGCATCAGAATTAAATAGAAAAGGCACAATGCCGACTTAAGTACCAGAAAACTGACTCTTCTTACTGTCTATGTTTGAAGCATTCCCGTGGCACTAGTTATAGATTCCGATGCTTCACTTCAGTTGTACTGTGTCCCTCTGACCTTCTTATTGACGATGAAACACAGAAATTCCATCACAATTAAATACAAAAGGCACAATGCCGACTTAAGTACAAGAAGACTGACTCATCTTACTGTCTATGTTTTGAACCATTCCTGTGACACTAGTTATATATTCCGATGCTTCACTTCGGGTTTACTGTATCCCACTGACCTTCTTATCGACGATGAAACACAGAAATCTCATCATAATTAAATACAAAAGGCACAATGCCGACTCAAGTACAAGAAGACTGGCTCTTCTTACTGTCTATGCTTTGAACCATTCCTGTGACACTAGTTATAGATTCCGATGCTTCACTTCAGGTTTACTGTATCCCTCTAACCTTCTTATTGACGATGAAACACAGAAATTGCATCGGAATTAAATCCAAAAGGCACAATACCGACTTAAGTACAAGAAGACTGACCCGTATTACTCTCTATGTTTTGAACCATTCCTGTGACACTAGTTATAGATTCCGATGCTTCACTTCAGGTTTACTGTATCCCTCGGACCTTCTTATTGACGATGAAATACAGAAATTGTATCGAAATTAAATACAAAAGGCACAATGCCGACTTATGTACAAGAATACCGACTCATCTTACTGTCTAAGTTTGATCCATTCCTGTGACACTAGTTATAGGTTCCGATGCTTCACTGCAGGTTTACTGTATCTCTTGGACTTTCTTATTGACGACGAAACACAGAAATTGCATCGGAATTGAATCGAAAAGGCAGAAAGCCGACTTAAGTACAAGAAGACTGACTCTTCCTACTGTCTACGTTTGAACCATTCCTGTCTCACTAGTTACAAATTCCGCTGTGTCACTTCAGTGTTACTGTATCCCTCTGACCTTCTTATTGACGATGAAACACAGAAATTGCATCGGAATTACATACAAAAAGCACAATGCCGACTTAAGTACAAGAGGATTGACTCTTCTTGCTGTCTATGATTTGAAACATTCCTGTGACACTAGTTATAGATTCCGATACTTCACTTCAGGTTTACTGTATCCCTCGGACCATCTTATTGACGACGAAACACAGAAATTGCATCGGAATTAAATTGAAAAGGCACAATGCCGACTTAAGTTCAAGAAGACTGACCCTTCCTATTGTCTATGTTTTGAACCATTCCTGTGAGACTAGATATAGATTCCGATGTTTTACTTCAGGTTTACTGTATCCCTCTGACCTTATTATTGACGATGAAACACAGATATAGCGTCGGAATTAAATAGAAAAGGCACAATGCCGACTTAAGTACAAGAAGACTGTCTCTTCTTACTGTCTATGTTTTGAACCACTCCTGTGACACTAGTTATAGATTCCGATGCTTCACTTCAGGTTTACTGTATACCTCTGACCTTCCTATTGAAGATCAAACACAGAAATTGCATCGGAATTAAATAGAAATGGCACAATGCCGACTTAAGTACAAGAAGACTGACTCTTCTTACTGTCTATGTTTTGAACCATTCCTGTGACACGAGTTATAGATTCCGATGCTTCACTTCAGGTTGACTGTATCCCTTGGACCTTCTTATTAACGATGAGTCACAGAAATTGCATCGGAATTAAATAGAAAAGGCGCAATACCGACTTAAGTACAAGAAGGCTCACTCTTCTTACTGTCTATGTTTTGAGCCATTCCTGTGACACCAGTTATGGATTCCGATGCTTCACTTCAGGTTTACTGTATCCCTCTGACCTTCTTATTGACGATGAAACACATAAATTGCATCGGAAATAAATACAAAAGGCACAATGGTGACTCAAATACAAGATGACTGGCTCTTGTTACTCTCTATGTTTTGAACCTTTCCTGGAGACCGGTTTTAGATTCCGATGCTTCACTTCAGGTTTACTGTATTACTTGTACCTTCCTATTGACGACGAAACACAGAAATTGCATCGGAATTAAATAGAAAACGCACAATGCCGACATAAGTACAAGAAGACTGAATCTACCTACTGTCTACGTTTTGAACCATTAATGTGACACTAGTTATAGATTCCGATGCTTCACTTCAGGTTTACTGTATCCCTCTGACCTTCTTATTGACGATGAAACACAGAAATTGCATCGGAATTAAATACAAAAGGCACAATGCCGACTTAAGTACAAGAAAACTGACTCTTCTTACTGTCTATGTTTTGAACCATTCCGGTTTCACTACTTCTAGATTCCGCAGTTTCACTTCAGGTTTACTGTATCCCTCTGACCTTCTTATTGACGATGAAACACAGAAATTGCATCGGAATTAGATACAAAAAGCACAATGTCGACTTAAGTACAAGAGAACTGACTCTTCTTGCTGTCTATGTTTTGAAACATGCCTGTGACACTAGTTATATATTCCGATACTTCACTTCAGGTTTACTGTATCCCATGGACCTTCTTATTGACGACGAAACACAGAAATTGCTTCGGAATTAAATAGAAAAGGCACAATGCCGACTTAAGTTCAAGAAGACTGACCTTTCCTATTGTCTATGTTTTGAACCATTCCTGTGACACTAGTTATCGATTCCGATGTTTCACTTCAGGTTTACTGTGTCACTCTGACCTTCCTATCGACGACGAAACACAGAAATTGAATCGGAATTAAATAGAAACGGCACGATGCCGACTTAAGTACAAGAAGACTGACTCTTCTGAATGACTATGTTTTAACATTTCCTGTGAGACAAGTTTTAGATTCCGATGCTTCACTATATGTTTACTGTATCCCTTGGACCTTCGTATTGACGATGAAACACAGAAATTGCATCGGAATTAAATACAAAAGGCACAATGCCGACTTAAGTACAAGAAGACTGACTCATCTTACTGTCTATGTTTTGAACCATTCCTGTGACACTAGTTATAGATTCCGATGCTTCACTTCAGGTTTACTGTATCCCTCCGACTATCTTATTGACAATGAAACACAGAAATTGCATCAGAATTAAATAGAAAAAGCACAATGTCGACTTAAGTACCAGAAAACTGACTCTTCTTACTGTCTATGCTTTGAAGCATTCCCGTGGCACTAGTTATAGATTCCGATGCTTCACTTCAGGTTTACTGTGTCCCTCTGACCTTCTTATTGACGATGAAACACAGAAAATGCATCGGAATTATATACAAAAGCGCAATGCCGACTTAAGTACAAGAGAACTGACTCTTCCTACTGTCTATGCTTTTAACCATTCCTGTGACACTAGTTATAGATTCCGATGCTTCACTTCACGTTTACTGTATCCCTCTGACCTTCTTATTGACGATGAAACACAAAAATTGCATCGGAATTAAATACAAAAGGCGCAATGCCAACTTAAGTACAAGAAGGCTGACTCTTCTTACTGTCTATGTTTTGAGCCATTCCTGTGACACTAGTTATGGATTCCGATGCTTCACTTCAGGTTTACTGTATCCCTCTGACCTTCTTATTGACGATGAAACACATAAATTGCATCGGAAATAAATACAAAATTCACAATGGTGACTCAAATACAAGATGACTGGCTCTTGTTACTCTCTATGATTTGAACCTTTCCTGTGAGACCGGTTTTAGATTCCGATGCTTTACTTCAGGTTTACTGTATTACTTGTACCTTCCTATTGACGACGAAACACAGAAATTGCATCGGAATTAAATAGAAAAGGCACAATGCCGACATAAGTACAAGAAGACTGACTCTACCTACTGTCTACGTTTTGAACCATTAATGTGACACTAGTTGTAGATTCCGATGGTTCACTTCAGGTTTACTGTATCCCTCTGACCTTCTTATTGACGATGAAACACAGAAATTGCATCGTAATTAAATACAAAAGGCACAATGCCGACTTAAGTACAAGAAAACTGACTCTTCTTACTATCTATGTTTTGAACCATTCCTGTTTCACTAGTTCTAGATTCCGATACTTCACTTAAGGTTTACTGTATTCCATGGACCTTCTTATTGACGACGAAACACAGAAATTGCTTCGGAATTAAATAGAAAAGGCACAATGCCGACTTAAGTTCAAGAAGACTGACCTTTCCTATTGTCTATTTTTTGAACCATTCCTGTGACACTAGTTATCGATTCCGATGTTTCACTTCAGGTTTACTGTGTCACTCTGACCTTCCTATCGACGACGAAACACAGAAATTGCATCGGAATTAAATAGAAACGGCACGATGCCGACTTAAGTACAAGAAGACTGACTCTTCTGAATGACTATGCTTTGAACATTTCCTGTGAGACAAGTTTTAGATTCCGATGCTTCTCTAGATTTTTACTGTATCCCTTGGACCTTCGTATTGACGATGAAACACAGAAATTGCATCGGAATTAAATACAAAAGGCACAATGCCGACTTAAGTACAAGAAGACTGACTCATCTTACTGTCTATGTTTTGAACCATTCCTGTGACACTAGTTATAGATTCCGATGCTCAACTTCAGGTGTACTGTATCCCTCCGACCCTCTTATTGACAATGTAACACAGAAATTGCATTAGAATTAATTAGAAAAGGCACAATGCCGACTTAAGTACCAGAAAACTGACTCTTCTTACTGTCTATGTTTTGAAGCACTCCCGTGGCACTAGTTATAGATTCCGATGCTTCACTTCAGGTTTACTGTGTCCCTCTGACCTTCTTATTGACGATGAAACACAGAAATTGCATCGGAATTAAATACAAAAGCGCAATGCCGACTAAAGTACAAGAGAACTGACTCTTCCTACTGTCTATCTTTTGAACCATTCCTGTGACACTAGTTATGGATTCCGATGCTTCAATTCGAGTTTACTGTATCCCACTGACCTTCTTATCGACGATGAAACACAGAAATTGCATCATAATTTAATACAAAAGGCACAATGCCGACTCAAGTACAAGAAGACTGGCTCTTCTTACTGTCTATGCTTTGAACCATTCGTGTGACACTAGTTATTGATTGCGATGCTTCACTTCAGGTTTACTGTATCCCTTGGACCTTCTTATTGACGATGAAATGCAGAAATTGTATCGAAATTAAATACAAAAGGCACAATGCCGACTTAAGTACAAGAAAACTGACTCTTCTTAGTGTCTATGTTTTGATCCATTCACGTGACACTGGTTATAGATTCCGATGCTTCACTTCAGGTTTACTGTATCCCTCTGACCCACTTATTGACGATGAAACACAGAAATTGCATCGGAAAGCGCAATGCCGACATAAGTACAAGAGAACTGACTCTTCCTACTGTCTATGCTTTTAACCATTCCTGTGACACTAGATATAGATTCCGATGCTTCACTTCAGGTTTACTGTATCCCTTGGACCTTCTTATTGACGATGAAATGCAGAAATTGTATCGAAATTAAATACAAAAGGCACAATGCCGACTTATGTACAAGAATACTGACTCATTTTACTGTCTATTTTTGATCCATTCTTGTGACACTAGTTATAGATTCCGATGCTTCACTGCAGGTTTACTGTATCTTGGACTTTCTTATTGACGACGAAACACAGAAATTGCATCGGAATTGAATCGAAAAGGCAGAATGCCGACTTACGTACAAGAAGACTGACTCTTCCTACTATCTATGTTTTGAACCATTCCTGTCTCACTAGTTACAAATTCCGCTGTCTCACTTCAGTTTTACTGTATCACTCTGACCTTCTTATTGACGATGAAACACAGAAACTGCATCGGAATTACATACAAAATGCCCAATGCCGACTTAAGTGCAAGAGGATTGACTCTTCTTGCTGTCTATGATTTGAAACATTCCTGTGACACTAGTTATTAGATTCCGATACTTCACTTCAGGTTTACTGTATCCCTCGGACCATCTTATTGACGACGAAACACAGAAATTGCATCGGAATTAAATTGAAAAGGCACAATGCCGACTTAAGTACAAGAAGACTGACTCTTCTGAATGACTATGTTTTGAACATTTCCTGTGAGACAAATTTTAGATTCCGATGCTTCAATATATGTTTACTGTATCCCTTGGACCTTCGTATTGACGATGAAACACAGAGATTGCATCGGAATTAAATACAAAAGGCACAATGCCGACTTAAGTACAAGAAGACTGACTCTTCTTACTGTCTATGTTTTGAACCACTCCTGTGACACTAGTTATAGATACCGATGCTTCACTTCAGGTTTACTGTATACCTCTGACCTTCCTATTGAAGATGAAACACAGAAATTGCATCGGAATTAAATAGAAATGGCACAATGCCGACTTAAGTACAAGAAGACTGACTCTTCTTACTGTCTATGTTTTGAACCATTCCTGTGACACGAGTTATAGATTCCGATGCTTCATTTCAGGTTGACTGTATCCCTTGGACCTTCTTATTAACGATGAATCACAGAAATTGCATCGGAATTAAATAGAAAAGGCACAATGCCGACTTATGTACAAGAAGACTGCCTCATCTTACTGTCTATGTTTTGAACCATTCCTGTGATACTAGTTATAGATTCCGATGCTTCACTTCACGTTTGCTGTATCCCTCTGACCTTCTTATTGACGATGAATCACAAAAATTGCATCGGAATTAAATAAAAAAGGCGCAATGCCAACTTAAGTACAAGAAGGCTGACTCTTCTTACTGTCTATGTTTTGAGCCATTCCTGTGACACTAGTTATGGATTCCGATGCTTCACTTCAGGTTTACTGTATCCCTCTGACCTTCTTATTGACGATGAAACACATAAATTGCATCGGAAATAAATACAAAAGGCACAATGGTGACTCAAATACAAGATGACTGGCTCTTGTTACTCTCTATGTTTTGAACCTTTATTGTGAGACCGGTTTTAGATTCCGATGCTTGACTTCAGGTTTACTGTATTACTTGTACCTTCCTATTGACGACGAAACACACAAATTGCATCGGAATTAAATAGAAAAGGCACAATGCCGACATAAGTACAAGAAGGCTGACTCTACCTACTGTCTACGTTTTGAACCATTAATGTGACACTAGTTATAGATTCCGATGCTTCACTTCAGGTTTACTGTATCCCTCTGACCTTCTTATTGACGATGATAGACAGAAATTGCATCGTAATTAAATTCAAAAGGCACAATGCCGACTTAAGGACAAGAAAACTGACTCTTCTTACTGTCTATGTTTTGAACCATTCCTGTTTCACTAGTTCTAGATTCCGCAGTTTCACCTCAGGTTTACTGTATCCCTCTGACCTTCTTATTGACGATGAAACACAGAAATTGCATCGGAATTAGATACAAAAAGTACAATGGTGACTTAAGTACAAGAGGACTGACTCTTCTTGCTGTCTATGTTTTGAAACATTCCTGTGACACTAGTTATATATTCCGATACTTCACTTCAGGTTTACTGTATCCCATGGACCTTCTTATTGACGACGAAACACAGAAATTGCTTCGGAATTAAATAGAAAAGGCACAATGCCGACTTAAGTTCAAGAACACTGACCTTTCCTATTGTCTATGTTTTGAACCATTCCTGTGACACTAGTTATCGATTCCGATGTTTCACTTCAGGTTTACTGTGTCACTCTGACCTTCCTATAGACGACGAAACACAGAAATTGCATCGGAATTAAATAGAAACGGCACGATGCCGACTTAAGTACAAGAAGACTGACTCTTCTGAATGACTATGCTTTGAACATTTCCTGTGAGACAAGTTTTAGATTCCGATGCTTCAATATATGTTTACTGTATCCCTTGGACCTTCGTATTGACGATGAAACACAGAAATTGCATCGGAATTAAATACAAAAGGCACAATGCCGACTTAAGTACAAGAAGACTGACTCATCTTACTGTCTATGTTTTGAACCATTCCTGTGACACTAGTTATAGATTCCGATCCTTCACTTCAGGTTTGCTGTATCATTCCGACCTTCTTATTGACAATGAAACACAGAAATTGCATCAGAATTGAATAGAAAAGGCACAATGCCGACTTAAGTACCAGAAAACTGACTCTTCTTACTGTCTATGTTTTGAAGCATACCCGTGGCACTAGTTATAGATTCCGATGCTTCACTTCAGGTTTACTGTGTCCCTCTGAACTTCTTATTGTCGATGAAACACAGAAATTGCATCGGAATTAAATACAAATGCGTAATGCCGACCTAAGTACAAGAGAACTGACTCTTCCTACTGTCTATGTTTTGAACCATTCCTGTGACACTAGTTATAGATTCCGATGCTTCAATTCGGGTTTACTGTATCCCACTGACCTTCTTATCGACGATGAAACACTGAAATTGCATCATAATTTAATACAAAAGGCACAATGCCGACTCAAGTACAAGAAGACTGGCTCTTCTTACTGTCTATGCTTTGAACCATTCCTGTGACACTAGTTATTGATTCCGATGCTTCACTTCAGGTTTACTGTATCCCTCTGACCTTCTTATTGACGATGAAACACAGAAATTGCATCGGAATTAAATACATAGGCACAATGCCGACTCAAGTAGAAGAAGGCTGGCTCTTCTTACTGTCTATGTTTTGAACCATTCCTGTGACACTAGTTATAGATTCCGCTGCTTCACATCAGGTTTACTGTTTCCCTCTGACCTTCTTATTGACGATGAAACACAGAAATTGCATCGGAATTAACTAGAAAAGGCACAATGCCGACTTAAGTACAAGAAAACTGACTCCTCTTAGTGTCTATGTTTTGACCCATTCACGTGACACTGGTTATAGATTCCGATGCTTCACCTCAGGTTTACTGTATCCCTCTGACCTACTTATTGACGATGAAACACAGAAATTGCATCGGAATTATATACAAAAGCACAATGCCGACTTAAGTACAAGAAAACTGACTCTCCTTACTGTCTATGTTTTGAACCATTCCTGTGACACTAGTTATAGATTCCGATGCTTCACTTCAGGTTTACTGTATCCCTCTGACCTTCTTATTGACGATGAAACACAGATATTGCATCGGAATTAAATACAAAAGGCACAATGCCGACCTAAGTACAAGAAGACTGACTCACCTTACTGTCTATGTTTTGAACCATTCCTGTGACACTAGTTATAAATTCCGATGCTTCACTTCACGTTTACTGTATCCCTCTGACCTTCTTATTGACGATGAAGCACAGAAATTGCATCGGAAATAAATACAAAAGGCACAATGCCGACTTAAGTACAAGAAGACTGACTCATCTTACTGTCTATGTTTTGAACCATTCCTGTGACACTAGTTATAGATTCCGATGTTTCACTTCAGGTTTACTGTATCCCTTAAACCTTCTTATTGACGATGAAATACAGATATTGTATCGAAATTAAATACAAAAGGCACAATGCCGACTTACGTACAAGAATACTGACTCATCTTACTGTTTATGTTTGATCCATTCCTGTGACACTAGTTATAGATTCCGATGCTTCACTGCAGGTTTACTGTATCTCTTGGACTTTCTTATTGACGACGAAACACAGAAAATGCATCGGATTTGAATCGAAAAGGCAGAATGCCGACTTAAGTACAAGAAGACTGACTCTTCCTACTGTCTATGTTTTGAACCATTCCTGTCTCACTAGTTACAAATTCCGCTGTCTCACTTCAGTTTTACTGTATCCCTGTGACCTTCTTATTGACGATGAAACACAGAAATTGCATCGGAATTACAAACAAAAAGCACAATGTCGACTTAAATACAAGAGGATTGACTCTTCTTGCTGTCTATGATTTGTACCATTCCTGTGACACTAGATATAGATTCCGATGTTTCACTTCAGGTTTACTGTATCCCTCTGACCTTCTTATTGACGATGGAACACAGATATAGCGTCGGAATTAAATAGAAAAGGCACAATGCCGACTTAAGTACAAGAAAACTGACTCCTCTTAGTGTCTATGTTTTGACCCATTCACGTGACACTAGTTATAGATTCCGATGCTTCACTGCAGGTTTATTGTATCCCTCGGACCATCTTATTGACGACGAAACACAGAAATTGCATCGGAATTAAATTGAAAGGGCACAATTCCGACTTAAGTTCAAGAAGACTGACCCTTCCTATTGTCTATGTTTTGAACCATTCCTGTGACACTAGTTATAGATTCCGATGTTTCACTTCAGGTTTACTGTATCCCTCTGACCTTCTTATTGACGATGAAACACAGATATAGCATCGGAATTAAATAGAAAAGGTACAATGCCGACTTAAGTACAAGAAGATTGACTCTACTTACTCTCTATGTTTTGATCCATTCCTGTGAATCTAGTTATAGATTCCGATGCTTCACTTCAGGTTTACTGTAACCCTCTGACCTTCCTATTGAAGATGAAACACAGAAATTGCATCGGAATTAAATAGAAAAGGCACAATGCCGACTCAAGTACAAGAAGACTGACTCTTCTTACTGTCTATGTATTGAACCATTCCTGTGACACTAGTTATGGATTCTGATGCCTCACTTCAGGTTTACTTTATCCCTCTGACCTTCTTATTGCCGATGAAACACATAAATTGCATCGGAATTAAATACAAAAGGCACAATGGTGACTCAAATACAAGATGACTGGCTCTTGTTACTCTCTATGTTTTGAACCTTTCCTGTGAGACCGGTTTTAGATTCCGATGCTTCACTTCAGGTTTACTGTATTACTTGTACCTTCCTATTGACGACGAAACACAGAATTTGCATCGGAATTAAATTGAAAAGGCACAATGCCGACTTAAGTACAAGAAGACTCTCTCTTCTTACTGACTATGTTTTGAACCATTCCTGTGACACTAGTTATAGATTCCGATGCTTCACTTCAGGTTTACTGTGTCCCTCTAACCTTCTTATTGACGATGAAACACAGTAATTGCATCGGAACTAAAAACAAAAGGCGCAATGCCGACTTAAGCACCAGAAGACTGACTCTTATTACTCTCTATGTTTTGATCCATTCCAGTGACACTAGTTATAGATTCCGATGCTTCACTGCAGGTTTATTGTATCCATTGGACCTTCTTATTGACGATGAAACACAGAAATTGCATCGGAATTAAATACAAAAGGCACAATGCCTAAATAAGTACAAGAAGAGTAACTCTTCTTACTGTGTAGTTTTTAAACATTCCTGTGACACTAGTTATAGATTCTGATGGCTCACTTCAGGTTTACTGTATCCCTCTAAACTTCCTATAGACGACGAAACACAGAAATTGCATCGGAAGTAAATAGAAACGGCACCATGCCGACTTAAGTACAAGAAAACTGACTCTTCTTACTGTCTATGTTTTGAAGCATTCCCGTCTCACTAGTTATAGATTCCGATGCTTCACTTCAGGTTTACTGTGTTCCTCTGACCTTCTTATTGACGATGAAACACAGAAATTGCATCGGAATTAAATACAAAAGCGCAATGCCGACTTAGGTACAAGAGAACTGACTCATCCTACTGTCTATGCTTTGAACCATTCCTGTGACACTAGTTATAGATTCCGATGCTTCACTTCGGGTTTACTGTATCCCACTGATCTTCTTATTGACGATGAAACACAGAAATTGCATCATAATTAAATACAAAAGGCACAGTGCCGACTCAAGTACAAGAAGACTGGCTCTTCTTACTGTCTATCCTTTGAACCATTCCTGTGACACTAGTTATAAATTCCGATGCTTCACTTCAGGTTTACTGTATCCCTCTGACCATCTTATTGACGACGAAACACAGAAATTGCATCGGAATTAAATACAAAAGGCACAATGCCGACTTACGTACAAGAAGACTGACTCTTATTACTGTCTATGTTTCGAAACATTCCTGTGACACTAGTTATTGATTCCGATGCCTCACTTCAGGTTCACTGTATCCCTCTGACCTTATAATTGACAATGAAACACTGAAATTCCATCGGAATTAAATGCAAAAGGTAGTATGCCGACTTAAGTACAAGAAAACTGACTCTTCTTTCTGTCTGTGTTTTGAACCATTCCTGAGACACTAGTTATAGATTCCGATGCTTCACTTCAGGTTTACTGTATTCCTCTGACCTACTTATTGACGATGAAACACAGAAATTGCATCGGAATTAAATTCAAAAGCACAATGCTGACTTAAGTACAAGAAAACTGACTCTTCTTACGGTCTATGTTTTGAACCATTCCTGTGACGCTAGTTATGGATTCCGATGCATCACTTCAGGTTTACTGCATCCCTCTGACCTTCTTATTGACGATGAAACACAGAAATTGCATCGGAATTAAATACAAAATGCACAATGCCGACTCAAGTACAAGAAGACTGGCTCTTCTTACTGCCTATGTTTTGAAACTTTCCTGTGAGACCGGTTTTAGATTCCGATGCTTCACTTCAGGTTTACTGTATCCCTCTGACCGTTTTATTGACGATGAAACACAGAAATTGCATCGGAATTAAATACAAAAGGCACAATGATGAATAAAGTACAAGAAAACTGACTCTTCTTACTATGTTTAGAACCATTCCTGTGACACTAGTTATAGATTCCGATGGCCCACTTCAGGTCTACTGTATGCCTCTGACCTTCTTATTGACGATGAAACCCAGAATTTGCATCGGAATTAAATACAAAAGGCACAATGCCGACTTAAGTACAAGAAAACTGACGCTTCTTACTGTCTATATTTTGAACCATTTCTGTGACACTAGTAACAGATTCCGATGCTTCACTTAAGGTTTACTGTATCCCTCCGACCTTCTTATTGACGATGAAACACTGAAATTCCATCGGAATTAAATACAAAAGGCACAATGCCGATTTAAGTACAAGAAAACTGACTCTTCTTACTGTCTATGTTTTGAACCATTCCTGTGACACTAGTTATAGATTCCGATGCTTCACTTCAGGTTTACTGTATGCCTCTGACCTTCTTATTGACGATGAAACAAAGAATTTGCATCGGAATTAAATACAAAAGGCACAATGCCGACTTAAGTACAAGAAAACTGACGCTTCTTACTGTCTATGTTTTGAACCATTCCTGTGACACTAGTTATAGATTCCGATGCTTCACTTCAGGTTTACCGTATCCCTCTGACCTTCTTATTGACGATGAAACACAGAAATTGCATCGGAATTAAATACAAAAGGCACAATGCCGACTGAAGTACAAGAAATTTGACTGTTCTTACTGTCTATGTTTTGAACCATTCCTGTGACACTAGTTATAGATTCCGATGCTTCACTTCAGGTTCACTGTATCCCTCTGACCTTCTTATTGACGATGAAACACTGAAATTGCATCGGAATTAAATACAAAAATCACAATGCCGACTTAAGTACAAGAAAACTGACTCTTCTTACTGTCTATGTTTTGAACCATTCTTGTGACACTAGTTATAGATTCCGATGCTTCACTTCAGGTTTACTGTATGCCTCTGACTTTCTTATAGACGATGAAACACAGAATTTGCATCGGAATTAAATACAAAAGGCACAATGCCGTCTTAAGTACAAGAAAACTGACGCTTCTTACTGTCTATGTTTTGAACCATTTCTGTGACACTAGTTATAGATTCCGATGCATCACTTCAGGTTTACTGTTTTCCTCTGACCTTCTTATTGACGATGAAACACAGAAATTGCATCGGAATTAAATACAAAAGGCACAATGCCGACTTAAGTACAAGAAGACTGACTTTTATTACTGTCTATGTTTTGAACCATTCCTGTGACACTAGTTATAGATTCCGATGCTTCACTTCAGGTTTACTGTATCCCTCTGAACTTCTTATTGACGATGAAACACAGAAATAGCATAGAATTAAATACAAAAGGCACAATGCCGACTTAAGTACAAGAAAATTGACTCTTCTTACTGTCTATGTTTTGAATTATTCCTGTGACACTAGTTATAGATTCCGATGCTTCACTTCAGGTTTACAGTATACCTCTGACCATCTTATTGACGATGAAACACAGAAAATGAACCAGAATTAAATAGAAAAATTAACAATGCTGACTTAATTACAAGAAAACTAACTCTTCTTACTGTCATTGTTTTGAACCTTTCCTGTGAGACCAGTTTCAGATTCCGATGCTTCACTTCAGGTTTACTGTATCCCTTGGACCTTCTTATTGACGATGAAACACAGAAATTGCATCGGAATTAAATACAAAAGGCACAATGCCGACATAAGTACAAGAAAACTGACTCTTCTTACTGTCTATGTTTTGAACCATTCCTGTGACTCTAGTTATAGATTCCGATGCTTCACTTCAGGTTTATTGTATGCCTCTGCCCTTCTTATTGACGATGAAACACAGAATTTGCATCGGAATTAAATACAAAAGGCACAATGCCGACTTAAGTACACGAAAACTGGCTCTTTTCACTGTCTATGTTTTGAAACATTCCTGTGACACTAGTTATAGATTCCGATGCTTCACTTCAGGTTTACTGTATACCTCTGACCTTCTTATTGACGATTAAACACAGAAATTGAATCAGAAGTAATTAGAAAAGGCACAATGCTGGCTTAAGTACAAGAAAACTAACTCTTCTTACTGTGTATGATTTTGAACCTTTCCTGTGAGACCAGTTTCTGATTCCGATGCTTCACTTCTGGTTTACTGTTTTCCTTGGACCTTATTTTTGACGATGATACACAGAAATTGCATCGAAATTAAATACAAAAGGCAGAATGCCGACTTAAGTACAAGAAGACTGACTCTTATTACTGTCTAGGTTCTAACCATTCCGGTGACACTAGTTATAGATTCCGATGCTTCACTTCATTTCCACTGTATCCCTCTGACTTATAATTGACGATGAAACACGGAATTTCCATCGGAATTAAATACAAAAGGCATAATGCGCGACTTAAGTACAGGAAAACTGACTCTTCTTACTGTCTATGTATTGAACCATTCCTGTGACCCTAGTTATAGATTCCGATGCTTCACTTCAGGTTTACTGTATGCCTCTGACCTTCTTATTGACGATGAAACACAGAATTTTCATCGGAATTAAATACAAAAGGCACAATGCCGACTTAAGTACAAGAAAACTAACGCTTCTTACTGTCTATGTTTTGAACCATTCCTGTGACACTAGTTAAAGATTCCGATGCTTCAGTTCAGGATTACTGTTTCCCTCTGACCTTCTTATTGACGACGAAACACTGATATTGCATTGGAATTAAATACAAAGGGCACAATGCCGACTTAAGTACAAGAAAACTGACTCTTCTTACTGTCTATGTTTTGAGCCATTCCTTCGACACTAGTTATGAATTCCGATGCTTCACTTCACGTTCACTGTATCCCTCTGACCTTATAATTGACGATGAAACACTGATATTCCATCGGAATTAACGACAAGAGGCGCAATGCCTACTTAAGTACAAGAAAACTGACTCTTCTTACTGTCTATGTTTTGAACCATTCCTGTGACCCTAGTTATAGATTCCAATGCTTCACTTCAGGTATACTGTATCCCTTGGATCTTCGTATTGACGACGAAACACAGAAATTGCATCGGAATTAAATAGAAAAGGCACAATGCCGACTTCAGTACAAGAAAACTGACTCTTCTTACTGTCTATGTTTTGAACCATTCCTGTGACACTAGTTACACATACCGATGCTTCACTTCAGGTTTACTGTATCCCTCTGAACTTCTTATTGACGATGAAACACAGAAATAGCATAGAATTAAATACAAAAGGCACAATGCCGACTTAAGTACACGAAAACTGACTCTTTTTACTGTATATGTTTTGAACCATTCCTGTGACACTAGTTATAGATTCCGATGCTTCACTTCAGGTTTACTGTATACCTCTGACCTTCTTATTGACGATTAAACACAGAAATTGAATCAGAAGTAATTAGAAAAGGCACAATGCTGGCTTAAGTACAAGAAAACTAACTCTTCTTACTGTGTATGATTTTGAACCTTTCCTGTGAGACCAGTTTCTGATTCCGATGCTTCACTTCAGGTTTACTGTTTTCCTTGGACCTTATTTTTAAAGATGATACACAGAAATTGCATCGAAATTAAACACAAAAGGCAGAATGCCGACTTAAGTAAAAGACTGACTCTTATTACTGTCTATGTTTTAACCATTCCGGTGACACTAGTTATAGATTCCGATGCTTCACTTCATTTCCACTGTATCCCTCTGACCTTATAATTGACGATGAAACACTGAAATTCCATCGGAATTAAATACAAAAGGCATAATGCGAGACTTAAGTACAAGAAAACTTACTCTTCTTACTGTCTATGTTTTGAACCATTCCTGTGACCCTAGTTATAGATTCCGATGCTTCACTTCAGGTTTACTGTATGCCTCTGACCTTCTTATAGACGATGAAACACAGAATTTTCATCGGAATTAAATACAAAAGGCACAATGCCGACTTAAGTACAAGAAAACTAACGCTTCTTACTGTCTATGTTTTGAACCATTCCTGTGACACTAGTTAAAGATTCCGATGCTTCACTTCAGGATTACTGTTTCCCTCTGACCTTCTTATTGACGACCAAACACTGAGATTGCATTGGAATTAAATACAAAAGGCACAATGCCGACTTAAGTACAAGAAAACTGACTCTTCCTACTGTCTATGTTTTGAACCATTCCTGTGACACTAGTTATGAATTCCGATGCTTCACTTCACGTTCACTGTATCCCTCTGACCTTATAATTGACGATGAAACACTGATATTCCATCGGAATTAACGACAAGAGGCGCAATGCCGACTTAAGAACAAGAAAGCTGACTCTTATTACTGTCTATGTTTTTAACCATTCCTGTGACCCTAGTTATAGATTCCAATGCTTCACTTCAGGATTACTGTATCCCTTGGATCTTCGTATTGACGACGAAACACAGAAATTGCATCGGAATTAAATAGAAAAGGCACTATGGCGACTTCAGTACAAGAAAACTGACTCTTCTTACTATCTATGTTTTGAACCATTCCTGTGACACTAGTTACACATACCGATACTTCACTTCAGATTTACTGTATCCCTCTGAACTTCTTATTGACGATGGAACACAGAAATTGCATAGAATTAAATACAAAAGGCAAAATGCAGACTTAAGTACAAGAAAACTGTCTCTTCTTACTGTCTTTGTTTTGAACCATTCATGTGACACTAGTTATAGATTCCGATGCTTCACTTCAGGTTTACTGTATCCCTCTGACCTTCTTAGTGGCGATGAAACACAGAAATTGCATCGGAATTAAATACAAAAGGCACAATGCCGACTTAAGTACAAGAAAACTGACTCTTCTTACTGTCTATGTTTTGAACCATTCTTGTGACACTAGTTATAGATTCCGATGCTTCACCTCAGGTTTACTGTATCCCTCTGACCTTCTTATTGACGATGAATCACAGAAATTGCATCGGAATTAAATACAAGAGGCACAATGCCGGCTTAGGTACAAGAGAAATGACTCTTTTTACCTTCTATGTTTTGAACCATTCCTGTGACACTAGTTATAGATTCCGATGCTGCACTTCAGGTTCACTGAATCCCTCTGACCTTCTTATTGACGATGAAACACAGAAATTGCATCGGAATGGAATAGAAAAGGCGCAATGCCGACTTAAGTAGAAGAAAACTGACTCTTCTTACTGTCTATGTTTTGAACCATTCCTGTGACACTAGTTATAGATTCCGATAGTTCACTTCAGGTTTGCTGTATCCCTCTGACCTTCTTATTGACGATGAAACACAGATATCGCATCGGAAATAAATGCAAAAGGCACAATGCCGACTTAAGTTCAAGAAAACTGACTCTTCTTACAGTCTATGCTTTGAACCATTCCTGTGACACTAGTTATTGATTCCGATGCTTCACTTCAGGTTTACTGTATCCCTCTGACCTTCTTGTTGACAATGAAACGCAGATATTGCAGGGGAATTAAATGCAAAAGGCAAAATGCAGACTTAAGTACAAGAAAACTGACTCTTCTTACTGTGTTTGCTTTTTAACCATTCCTGTGACACTAGTTATCAATTCCGATGCTTCACTTCAGGTTTACTGTATCGCTCTGACCTTCTTATTGACGATGAAACACAGAAATTGCATCGGAATTAAATACAAAAGGCACAATGCCGAATTGAGTACAAGAAAACTGGCTCTTCCGACTGTCTATGTTGTGAACCATTCCTGTGACACTAGTTATAGATTCCGATGCTTCACTTCAGGTTTACTGTATCCCTCTGACCGTCTTATTGACGTTGTAACGCAGAAAATGCATCGGAATTATATACATAGGCACAATGCCGACTCAAGTACAAGAAGACTGGCTCTTCTTACTGTCTATGTTTTGAACCATTCCTGTGACACTAGTTATAGATTCCGATGCTTCACTTCAGGTTTACTGTATCCCTTTGACCTTCTTATTGACGATGAAACAGAGAAGTTGGATCAGAATTAAATAGAAAAGGCACAATGCCGACTTAAGTACAATAAAACTGACTCTTCTTACTGTCTATGTTCTGAAGCATTCCCGTGACACTAGTTATAGATTCCGATGCTTCACTTCAGGTTTCCAGTATCCCTCTGACCTTCTTATTGACGTTGAAACACAGAAATGGCATCGGAATTAAATACAAAAGGCACAATGCCGACTCAAGTACGAGAAGACTGGCTCTTCTTACTGTCTATTCTTTGAACCATTCCTGTGACACTATTTATAGATTCCGATGCTTTACTTCAGGTTTACTGTATCCCTCTGACCTTCTTATTGACGATGAAACACATAAATTGCATCGGAATTAAATGCATAGGCACAATGCCGACTCAATTACAAGAAGACTGGCTCTTCTTACTGTCTATGTTTTGAACCATTCCTGTGACACTAGTTATAGATTCCGATGCTTCACTTCAGGTTTGCTGTATCCCTCTGACCTTCTTATTGACGATGAAACACAGAAATTGCATCGGAATTAAATACAAAAGGCACAATGCCGACTTAAGTACAAGAAAACTGACGCTTCTTACTGTCTATGCTTTGAACCATTTCTGTGACACTAGTTATAGATTCCGATGCTTCACTTCAGGCTCACTGTATCCCTCTGACCTTCTTATTGACGATGAAACACAGAAATTGCATCGGAATTAAATACAAAATGCACAATGCCGACTTAAGTACAAGAACACTGACTCTTATTACTGTCTATGTTTTGAGCCTTTACTGTGACACTAGTTATAGGGTCCGATGCTTCACTACAGGTTCACTGTATCCTTCTGACCTTATAATTGACGATGAAACACTGAAATTCCATCGGAATTAAGTACAAAAGGCACAATGTCGACTTAAGTACAAGAAAACTGACTCTTCTTACTGTCTATGTTTTGAACCATTCCTGTGACACTAGTTATAGGTTCCGATGCTTCACTTCAGGTTTACTGTATACCTCTGACCTTCTTATTGACGATGAAACAGAGAAATTGAATCAGAATTAAATAGAAAAGGCACAATGCTGACTTAAGTACAAGAAAACTAACTCTTCTTACTGTCTAAGATTTGAACCTTTCCTGTGAGACCAGTTTCAGATTCCGATGCTCCACTTCAGGTTTACTGTATCCCTTGGACCTTCTTATTGACGATGAAGGAAAGAAATTGCATTGGAATTAAATACAAAAGTCACAACGCCGACTTAAGTACAAGAAAACTGACTCTTCTTACTGTCTATGATTTCAACATTTCCTGTGAGACCAGTTTTAGATCCCGATGCTTCACTATAAGTTTACTGTATCTCTTGGACATTCTTATTGACGATGAAACACAGAAATTGCATCGGAATTAAATAGAAAAGGCACAATGCGGACTTAAGTACAAGAAAACTGACTCTTCTTACTGTGTATTTCTTGAACCATTCCTGTGACACTAGTTATGGATTCCTATGCTTCACTTCAGGTATACTGTATCTCTCTGACCTTCTTATTGACGATGAAACACAGAAATTGCATCGGAATTAAATACAAAAGGCACAATGCCGACTCAAGTACAAGAAGACCGGCTCTTCTTACTGTCGATGTTTTGAAACTTTCCTGTGAGACCGGTTTTTGATTCCAATGCTTCACTTCAGGTTTACTGTATCCCTTGGAACTTCTTATTGACGACGAAACACAGAAATTGCATCGGAATTAAGTAGAAAAGGCACAATGCCGACTTAAGTACAAGAAAACTGACTCTTCTTACTGTCTATGTTTTGAACCATTCCTGTGACACTAGTTATGAATTCCGATGCTTCACTTCAGGTTTACTGTATCGCTCTGACCTTCTTATTGACGATGAAACACAGAAATGGCATCGGAATTAAATACAAAATGCACAATGCCGACTTAAGTACAAGAAAACTGACTCTTCTTACTGTCTATGTTTTGAACCATTCCTGTGAAACTAGTTATAGGTTCCGACAGTTCACTTCAGGTTTGCTGTATCCCTCTGACCTTCTTATTGACGATGAAAGACAGATATTGCATCGGAATTAAATACAAAAGGCACAATGCCGACTTAAGTGCAAGAAAAGTGACTCTTCTTACTGTCTATGTTTTGAACCTTTCCTGTGGCACTAGTTATAGGTTCCGATGCATCACTTCAGATTTACTGTATCCCTTGGACCTTCTTATTGACGATGAAACACCGAAATTGCATCAAAAATTAAATACAAAAGGCACAATGCCGACTTAAGTACAGGAAGACTGACTCTTCTTACTGACTATGCTTTGAACATTTCCTGTGAGACCAGCTTTAGATTCTGATGCTTCACTATGTGTTTACTGTATCCCTTGGACCTTCGTATTGACGATGAAACACAGAAATTGCATCGGAATTAAATAGAACAGCACAATGCGGACGTAGTACAAGAAAACTGACTCTTCTTACTGTGTATGTTTTGAACCATTCCTGTGACACTAGTTATAGATTCCAATGCTTCACTATAGGTAAACTGTATCTATCTGACCTTCTTATTGAAGATGAAACACAGAAATTGCATCGGAATTAAATACAAAAGCACAATGCCGACTCAAGTACAAGAAAACTGACTCTTCTTACTGTGTTTGTTTTTAACCATTCCTGTGATACTAGTTATCAATTCCGATGCTTCACTTCAGGTTTACTGTATCCCTCTGACCTTCTTATTGACGATGAAACACAGAAATTGCAGCGGAATTAAATACAAAAGGCAAAATGCAGACTTAAGTACAAGAAAACTGACTCTTCTTACTGTGTTTGTTTTTAACCATTCCTGTGATACTAGTTATCAATTCCGATGCTTCACTTCAGGTTTACCGTATCGCTCTGACCTTCTTATTGACGATGAAGCACAGAAATTGCATCGGAATTAAATACAAAAGGCACAATGCCGAATTAAGTACAAGAAAACTGGCTCTTCCGACTGTCTATGTTGTGAACCATTCCTGTGACACTAGATATAGATTCCGATGCTTCACTTCAGGTTTGCTGTATCCCTCTGACCGTCTTATTGACGATGTAACACAGAAAATGCATCGGAATTATATACATAGGCACAATGCCGACTCAAGTACAAGAAGACTGGCTCTTCTTACTGTCTATGTTTTGAACCATTCCTGTGACACTAGTTATAGATTCCGATGCTTCACTTCAGGTTAACTGTATCCCTCTGACCTTCTTATTGACGATGAAACAGAGAAATTGGATCAGAATTAAATAGAAAAGGGACAATGCCGACTTAAGTACAATAAAACTGACTCTTCTTACTGTCTATGTTTTGAAGCATTCCCGTAACACTAGTTATAGATCCCGATGCTTCACGTCAGGTTTCCAGTATCCCTCTGACCTTCTTATTGACGTTGAAACACAGAAATTGCATCGGAATTAAATACAAAAGGCACAATGCCGACTCAAGTACAAGAAGACTGGCTCTTCTTACTGTCTATGCTTTGAACCATTCCTGTGACACTATTTCTAGATTCCGATGCTTCACGTCAGGTTTCCAGTATCCCTCTGACCTTCTTATTGACGTTGAAACACAGAAATTTGAATCGGAATTAAATACAAAAGGCACAATGCCGACTCAAGTACAAGAAGAATGGCTCTTCTTACTTTCTATGCTTTGAACCATTCCTGTGACACTATTTATAGATTCCGATGCTTCACTTAAGGTTTACTGTATCCCTCTGACCTTCTTATTGACGATGAAACACATAAATTGCACCGGAATTAAATACATAGGCACAATGCCGACTCAATTACAAGAAGACTGTCTCTTCTTACTGTCTATGATTTGTACCATTCCTGTGACACTAGTTATAGATTCCGATGCTTCACTTCAGGTTTACTGTATGCCTCTGACCTACTTATTGACGATGAAACACAGAATTTGCATCGGACTTAAATAGAAAAGGCACAATGCCGACTTAAGTACAAGAAAACTGACGCTTCTTACTGTCTATGCTTTGAACCATTTCTGTGACACTAGTTATAGATTCCGATGCTTCACTTCAGGTTCACTGTATCCCTCTGACCTTCTTATTGACGATGAAACACAGAAATTGCATCGGAATTAAGTACAAAAGGCACAATGCCGACTTAAGTACAAGAAGACTGACTCTTATTACTGTCTATGTTTTGAACCTATACTGTGACACTAGTTATAGGTTCCGATGCTTCACTTCAGGTTCACTGTATCCCTCTGACCTTATAATTGACGATGAAACACTGACATTCCATCGGAATTAAGTACAAAAGGCACAATGCCGACTTAAGTACAAGAAAACTGACTCTTCGACTGTCTATGTTTGAACCATTCCTGTGACACTAATTATAGGTTCCGATGCTTCACTTCAGGTTTACTGTGTACCTCTGACCTTCTTATTGACGATGAAACAGAGAAATTGAATCAGAATTAAATAGAAAAGGCACAATGCTGACTTAAGTACAAGAAAACTAACTCTTCTTACTGTCTAAGTTTTGAACCTTTCCTGTGAGACGAGTTTCAGATTCCGATGCTCCACTTCAGGTTTACTGTATCCCTTGGACCTTGTTATTGACGATGAAACACAGAAATTGCATCGGAATTAAATAGAAAAGGCACAATGCGGACTTAAGTACAAGAAAACTGACTCTTCTTACTGTGTATGTTTTCAACCATTCCTGTGACACTAGTTATAGATTCCGATGCTTCACTTCAGGTATACTGTATCTCTCTGACCTTCTTATTGACGATGAAACACAGAAATTGCATCGGAATTAAATACAAAAGGCACAATGCCGACTCAAGTACCAGAAGACTGGCTCTTCTTACTGTCGATGTTTTGAAACTTTCCTGTGAGACCGGTTTTTGATTCCAATGCTTCACTTCAAGTTTACTGTATCCCTTGGAACTTCTTATTGACGACTAAACACAGAAATTGCATCGGAATTAAATAGAAAAGGCACAATGCCGACTTAAGTACAAGAAGACTGCCTCTTATTACTGTCTATGTTTTGAACCTTCACTGTGACACTAGTTATCGATTCCGATGCATCACGTCAGGTTTACTGTATCGCTCTGACCTTCTTATTGACGATGAAACACAGAAATTGCATCGGAATTAAATACAAAAGACACAATGCCGAATTAAGTACAAGAAAACTGACTCTTCTTACTTTTTATGATTTGAACCATTCCTGTGACACTAGTTATCGATTCCGATGCTTCACTTCAGGTTTACTGTATCGCTCTGACCTTCTTATTGACGATGAAACACAGAATTTGCATCGGAATTAAATACAAAAGGTTTAATGCCGAATTAAGTACAAGAAAACTGACTCTTCTTACTGCCTATGTTTTGAACTATTCCTGTGATACTAGTTATAGATTCCGATGCTTCACTTCAGGTTTACTGTATCCCTCTGACCGTCTTATTGACGATGTAACACAGAAAATGCATCGGAATTATATACATAGGCACAATGCCGACTCAAGTACAAGAAGACTGGCTCTTCTTACTGTCTATGTTTTGAACCATTCCTGTGACACTAGTTATAGATTCCGATGCTTCACTTCAGGTTAACTGTATCCCTCTGACCTTCTTATTGACGATGAAACAGAGAAATTGAATCAGAATTAAATACAAAAGGCACAATGCCGACTTAAGTACAAGAAGACTGACTCTTATTACTGTCTATGTTTTGAACCTATACTGTGACACTAGTTATAGGTTCCGATGCTTCACTTCAGGTTCACTGTATCCCTCTGACCTTATAATTGACGATGAAACACTGACATTCCATCGGAATTAAGTACAAAAGGCACAATGCCGACTTAAGTGCAAGAAGACTGACTCTTCTTACTGTCTATGTTTTGAACCATTCCTGTGACACTAGTTACACATTCTGATGCTTCACTTCATGTTTACTGTATCCCTCTGACCTTCTTATTTACGATGAAACACAGAAATTGATTCGGAATTAAATACAAAAGGCACAATGCCGACTCAAGTACAAGAAATCTGACTCTTCTTACTGTTTATGTTTTCAGCCATTCCTGTGACACTAGTTATCGATTTCGATGCTTCACTTCAGGTTTACTGTATCGCTCTGACCTTCTTATTGACGATGAAACACAGAAATTGCATCGGAATTAAATACAAAAGGCACAATGCCGAATTAAGTACAAGAAAACTGACTCTTCATAGTGCCTATGTTTTAAACTATTCCTGTGACACTAGTTATAGATTCCGATGCTTCACTTCAGGTTTACTGTATCCCTCTGACCTTCTTATTGACGATGAAACACAGAAATTGCATCAGAATTAAATACAAAAGGCACAATGCCGATTCAAGTACAAGAAGACTGGGTCTTCCGAATATCTATGTTTTGAACCATTCCTGTGACACTACTTATAGATTCCGATGCTTCACTTCTCGTTTACTGGATCTCTCTGACCTTCTTATTGACGATCAAACAGAGAAATTGCATCAGAATTAAATAGAAAAGGCACTATGTCGACTTAAGTACAAGAAAACTGACTCTTCTTACTGTCTATGTTTTGAAGCATTCCAGTGACACTAGTTATAGATTCCGATGCTTCACTACAGGTTTCCGGTATCCCTCTGACCTTCTTATTGACGATGAAACCCAGAAATGGAATCGGAATTAAATACAAAAGCACAATGTCGACTTAAGTACAAGAGAACTGACTCTTCCTTCTGTCTATGCTTTGAACCATTCCTGTGACACTAGTTATAGATTCCGATGCTTCACTTTGGGTTTACTGTATCCCACTGACCTTCTTATTGACGATGAAACACAGAAATTGCATCGGAATTAAAAACAAAAGGCACAATGCCGACTCAAGCACATGAAGACTGGCTCTTCTTACTGTTTATGCTTTGAACCATTCCTGTGACACTAGTTACAGATTCCGATGCTTCACTTCAGGTATACAGTATCCCTCTGACCTGCTTATTGACGATGAAACACAGAAATTGTATCGGAATTAAATACATAGGCACAATGCCGACTCAATTACAAGAAGACTGGCTCTTCTTACTGTTTATGTTTTGAACCAGTCCTGTGACACTAGTTATAGATTCCGATGCTTCACTTCAGATTTGCTGTATCCCTCTGACCGTCCTATTGACGATGAAACACATAAATTGCATCGGAATTAAATACAAAAGGCACAATGCCAACTAAAGTACAAGAAAACTAACTCTTCTTACTGTCTATGTTTTGAACCATTCCTGTGACTCTAGTTACAGATTCCGATGCTTCACTTCAGGTTTACTGTATGCCTCTGACCTTTTTATTGACGATGAAACACAGAATTTGCATCGAAATTAAATACAAAAGGCACAATGCCGACTTAAGTACACGAAAACTGACTCTTTTTACTGTCTATGTTTTGAACCATTCCTGTGACACTAGTTATAGTTTCCGATGCTTCACTTCAGGTTTACTGTATACCTATGACCTTCTTATTGACGATGAAACACAGAAATTGCATCGGAATTAAACACAAAAGACACAATGCCGAATTAAGTACAAGAAAACATACTCTTCTTACTGTTTATGTTTTGAACCATTCCTGTGACACTAGTTTTCGATTCCGATGCTTCACTTCAGGTTTACTGTATCCCTCTGACCTTCTTATTGACGATGAAACACAGAATTTGCATCGGAATTAAATACAAAAGGCACAATGCCGACTCAAGTACAAGAAGACTGGCTCTTCTTACTGTCTATGTTTTGAAACTTTCCTGTGAGACCGGTTTTAGATTCCAATGCTACACTTCAGGTTTACAGTATACCTTGGATCTGCATATTGACGACGAAACACAGAAATTGCATCGGAATTAAAAACAAAAGGCACAATGCCGACTCAAGCACATGAAGACTGGCTCTTCTAACTGTTTATGCTTTGAACCATTCCTGTGACACTAGTTACAGATTCCGATGCTTCACTTCAGGTATACAGTATCCCTCTGACCTGCTTATTGACGATGAAACACAGAAATTGTATCGGAATTAAATACATAGGCACAATGCCGACTCAATTACAAGAAGACTGGCTCTTCTTACTGTTTATGTTTTGAACCAGTCCTGTGACACTAGTTATAGATTCCGATGCTTCACTTCAGATTTGCTGTATCCCTCTGACCGTCCTATTGACGATGAAACACAGAAATTGCATCGGAATTAAATACAAAAGGCACAATGCCAACTAAAGTACAAGAAAACTGACTCTTCTTACTGTCTATGTTTTGAACCATTCCTGTGACTCTAGTTACAGATTCCGATGCTTCACTTCAGGTTTACTGTATGCCTCTGCCCTTTTTATTGACGATGAAACACAGAATTTGCATCGGAATTAAATACAAAAGGCACAATGCCGACTTAAGTACACGAAAACTGACTCTTTTTACTGTCTATGTTTTGAACCATTCCTGTGACACTAGTTACACATTCAGATGATTCACTTCATGTTTACTGTATCCCTCTGACCTTCTTATTGACGATGAAACACAGAAATTGATTCGGAATTAAATACAAAAGGCACAATGCCGACTTAACTACAAGAAATCTGACTCTTCTTACTGTTTATGGTTTCAACCATTCCTGTGACACTAGTTATCGATTCCGATGCTTCACTTCAGGTTTACTGTATCGCTCTGACATTCTTATTGACGATGAAACACAGAAATTGCATCGGAATTAAATACAAAAGGCACAATGCCGAATTAAGTACTAGAAAATTGACTCTTCATACTGCCTATGTTATAAACTATTCCTGTGACACTAGTTATAGATTCCGTTGCTTCACTTCAGGTTTACTGTATCCCTCTGACCTTCTTATTGACGATGAAACACAGAAATTGCATCAGAATTAAATACAAAAGGCACAATGCTGATTCAAGTACAAGAAGACTGGCTCTATCGAATATCTATGTTTTGAACCATTCCTGTGACACTACTTATAGATTCCGATGCTTCAATTCACGTTTACTGTATCCCTCTGACTTTCTTATTGACGATGAAACAGAGAAATTGCATCAGAATTAAATAGAAAAGGCACTATGTCGACTTAAGTACAAGAAAACTGACTCTTCTTACTGATTATGTTTTGAAGCATTCCCGTGACTCTAGGTATAGATTCCGATGCTTCACTTCAGGTTTCCGGTTTCCCTCTGACCTTCTTATTGACGATGAAACCCAGAAATGGCATCGGAATTAAATACAAAAGCACAATGTCGACTTAAGTACAAGAGAACTGACTCTTCCTTCTGTCTATGTTTTGAACCATTCCTGTGACACTAGTTATAGATTCCGATGCTTCACTTCGGGGTTACTGTATCGCACTGACCTTCTTATTGATGATGAAACACAGAAATTGCATCGGAATTAAATACAAAAGGCTTAATGCCGAATTAAGTACAAGAAAACTGACTCTTCTTACTGCCTATGTTTCGAACTATTCCTGTGATACTAGTTATAGATTCCGATGCTTCACTTCATGTTTACTGTATCCCTCTGACCTTCTTATTGACGATGAAACACAGAAATTGATTCGGAATTAAATACAAAAGGCACAATGCCGACTTAAGTACAAGAAATCTGACTCTTCTTACTGTTTATGTTTTCAACCATTCCTGTGACACTAGTTATCGATTCCGATGCTTCACTTCAGGTTTACTGTATCGCTCTGACCTTCTTATTGACGATGAAACACAGAAATTGCAGCGGAATTAAATACAAAAGGCACAATGCCGAATTAAGTACAAGAAAACTGACTCTTCATAGTGCCTATGTTTTAAACTATTCCTGTAACACTAGTTATAGATTCCGATGCTTCACTTCAGGTTTACTGTATCCCTCTGACCTTCTTATTGACGATGAAACACAGAAATTGCATCAGAATTAAATACAAAAGGCACAATGCCGATTCAAGTACAAGAAGACTGGCTCTTCCGAATATCTATGTTTTGAACCATTCGTGTGACACTACTTATAGATTCCGATGCTTCACTTCTCGTTTACTGTATCCCTCTGACCTTCTTATTGACGATGAGACAGAGAAATTGCATCAGAATTAAATAGAAAAGGCACTATGTCGACTTAAGTACAAGAAAACTGACTCTTCTTACTGTCTATGTTTTGAAGCATTCCAGTGACACTAGTTATAGATTCCGATGCTTCACTACAGGTTTCCGGTATCCCTCTGACCTTCTTATTGACGATGAAACCCAGAAATGGAATCGGAATTAAATACAAAAGCACAATGTCGACTTAAGTACAAGAGAACTGACTCTTCATAGTGCCTATGTTTTAAACCATTCCTGTGACACTAGTTATAGATTCCGATGCTTCACTTCAGGTATACTGTATCCCTCTGACCTTCTTATTGACGATGAAACACAGAAATTGTATCGGAATTAAATACATAGGCACAATGCCGACTCAATTACAAGAAGACTGGCTCTTCTTACTGTTTATGTTTTGAACCAGTCCTGTGACACTAGTTATAGATTCCGATGCTTCACTTCAGGTTTGCTGTATCCCTGTGACCGTCCTGTTGACGATGAAACACAGAAATTGCATCGGAATTAAATACAAAAGGCACTATGCCGACTCAAGTACAAGAAGACTGGCTCTTCTTACTGTCCATGTTTTGAAACTTTCCTGTGAGACCGGTTTTAGATTCCAATGCTTCACTTCAGGTTTACTGTATACCTTGGATCTGCATATTGACGACGAAACACAGAAATTGCATCGGAATTAAATAGAAAAGGCACAATGCCGACTTAAGTACAAGAAATCTGACTTTGCTTACTGTTTATGGTTTCAACCATTCCTGTGACACTAGTTATCGATTCCGATGCTTCTCTTCAGGTTTACTGTATCGCTCTGACATTCTTATTGACGATGAAACACAGAAATTGCATCGGAATTAAATACAAAAGGCACAATGCCGAATTAAGTACAAGAAAATTGACTCTTCATACTGCCTATGTTTTAAACTATTCCTGTGACACTAGTTATAGATTCCGTTGCTTCACTTCAGGTTTACTGTATCCCTCTGACCTTCTTATTGACGATGAAACACAGAAATTGCATCAGAATTAAATACAAAAGGCACAATGCTGATTCAAGTACAAGAAGACTGGCTCTATCGAATATCTATGTTTTGAACCATTCCTGTGACACTACTTATAGATTCCGATGCTTCAATTCACGTTTACTGTATCCCTCTGACCTTCTTATTGACGATGAAACAGAGAAATTGCATCAGAAGTAAATAGAAAAGGCACTATGTCGACTTAAGTACAAGAAAACTGACTCTTCTTACTGATTATGTTTTGAAGCATTCCCGTGACTTTAGGTATAGATTCCGATGCATCACTTCAGGTTTCCGGTATCCCTCTGACCTTCTTATTGACGATGAAACCCAGAAATGGCATCGGAATTAAATACAAAAGCACAATGTCGACTTAAGTACAAGAGAACTGACTCTTCCTTCTGTCTATGTTTTGAACCATTCTTGTGACACTAGTTATAGATTCCGATGCTTCACTTCGGGTTTACTGTATCCCACTGACCTTCTTATTGATGATGAAACACAGAAATTGCATCGGAATTAAATACAAAAGGCACAATGCCGACTCAGGTACAAGAGGACTGGCTCTTCTTACTGTCTATGCTTTGAACCATTCCTGTGACACTAGTTACAGATTCCGATGCTTCACTTTAGGTATACTGTATCCCTCTGACCTTCTTATTGACGATGAAACACAAAAATTGCATCGGAATTAAATACAAGGGCACAATGCCGACTCAATTACAAGAAGACTGGCTCTTCTTACTGTCTATGTTTTGAACCATTCCTGTGACACTAGTTATAGATTCCGATGCTTCACTTCAGGTTTGCTGTATCCCTCTGACCATCTTATTGACGATGAAACACAGAAATTGCATCGGAATTAAATACAAAAGGCACAATGCCAACTAATGTACAAGAAAACTGACTCTTCTTACTGTCTATGTTTTTGAACCATTCCTGTGACTCTAGTTATAGATTCCGATGCTTCACTTCAGGTTTACTGTATGCCTCTGCCCTTTTTATTGACGATGAAACACAGAATTTGCATCCGAATTAAATACAAAAGGCACAATGCCGACTTAAGAACACGAAAACTGACTCTTTTTACTGTCTATGTTTCAACCATTCCTGTGACACTAGTTATAGATTCCGATGCTTCACTTCAGGTTTACTGTATACCTCTGTCCTACTTATTGACGATTAAACACAGAAATTGAATCAGAATTAATTAGAAAAGGAACAATGCTGACTTAAGTACAAGAAAACTAACTCTTCTTACTGTGTATTTTGTTGAACCTTTCCTGTGAGACCAGTTTCAGATTCCGATGCTTCACTTCAGGTTTACTGTATCCTTTGGACCTTCTTATTGACAATGATACACAGAAATTGCATCGGAATTAAATACAAAAGGCACAATGCCGACATAAGTACAAGAAGACTGACTCTTATTACTGTCTATGTTTTAACCATTCCTGTGACACTAGTTATAGATTCCGATGCTTCACTTCATTTTCACTGTATCCCTCTGACCTTATTATTGACGATGAAACACTGAAATTCCATCGGAATTAAATACAAAAGGCATAATGCGCGACTTAAGTACAAGAAAACTGACTCTTCTTACTGACTATGTTTTGAACCATTCCTGTGACCCTAGTTATAGATTCCGATGCTTCACTTCAGGTTTACTGTATGCCTCTGACCTTCTTATTGACGATGAAACACAGAATTTGCATCGGAATTAAATACAAAAGGCACAATGCCGACTTAAGTACAAGAAAACTAACGCTTCTTACTGTCTATGTTTTGAACCATTCCTGTGACACTAGTTAAAGATTCCGATGCTTCACTTCAGGTTTACTGTTTTCCTCTGACCTTCTTATTAAGAATGAAACACATAAATTGCATCGGAATTAAATAGAAAAGGCACAATGCCGACTTAAGTACAAGAAAACTGACTCTTCTTACTGTCTATGTTTTCAACCATTCCTGTGACACTAGTTATAGATTCCGATGCTTCACTTAAGGTATACTGTATCCCTCTGACCTTCTTATTGACGATGAAACAAAGCAATTGCATCAGAATTAAATACAAAAGGCACAATGCCGACTCAAGTACACGAAGACTGGTTCTTCTTACTGTCTATGTTTTGAAACTTTCCTGTGAGACCGGTTTTAGATTCCGATGCTTCACTTCAGGTTCACTGTATCCCGCTGACCTTCTTATTGACGATGAAACACAGAAATTGCATCGGAATTAAATACTAAAGGCACAATGCCGACTTAAGTACATGAAAGCTGACTCTTTTACTGTCTACGTTTTAACCATTCCTGTGACACTAGTTATAGATTCCGATGCTTCACTTCATTTTCACTGTATCCCTCTGACCTTATAATTGACGATGAAACACTGAAATTCCATCGGAATTAAATACAAAAGGCATAATGCGCGACTTAAGCACAAGAAAACTGACTCTTCTTACTGTCTATGTTTTGAACCATTCCTGTGACCCTAGTTATAGATTTCGATGCTTCACTTCAGGTTTACTGTATGCCTCTGACCTTCGTATTGACGACGAAACACAGAATTTGCATCGGAATTAAATACAAAAGGCACAATGCCGACATAAGTTCAAGAAGACTGACTCTTATTACTGTCTACGTTTTAACCATTCCTGCGACACAAGTTATAGATTCCGACGCTTCACTTCATTTTCACTGTATCAGTCTGACCTTATAATTGACGATGAAACACTGAAATTCCATCGGAATTAAATACAAAAGGCATAATGCGCGACTTAAGTACAAGAAAACTGACTCTTCTTACTGTCTATGTTTTGAACCATTCCTGTGACCCTAGTTATAGATTCCGATGCTTCACTTCAGGTTTACTGTATGCCTCTGACCTTCTTATTGACGATGAAACGCAGAATTTGCATCGGAATTAAATACAAAAGGCACAATGCCGACTTAAGTACAAGAAAATTAACGCTTCTTACTGTCTATGTTTTGAACCATTCCTATGCCACTAGTTAAAGATTCCGATGCTTCACTTCAGGTTTACTGTTTTCCTCTGACCTTCTTATTGACAATGAAACACATAAATTGCATCGGAATTAAATAGAAAAGGCACAATGCCGTTTTAAGTACAAGAAAACTGACTCTTCTTACAGTCTACGTTTTGAAACCATTCCTGTGACACTAGTTACAGATTCCGATGCTTCACTTCAGGTTTACTGTATCCCTCTGACATTCTTATTGACGATGAAACAAAGCAATTGCATCGGAATTAAATACAAAAGGCACAATGCCGACTCAAGTACACGAAGACTGGCTCTTCTTACTGTCTATGTTTTGAAACTTTCCTGTGAGACCGGTTTTAGATTCCGATGCTTCACTTCAGGTTTACTGTATCCCGCTGACCTTCTTAATTACGATGAAACACAGAAATTGCATCGGAATTAAATACTAAAGGCACAATGCCGACTTATGTACAGAAAACTGACTCTTTTTACTGTCTATGTTTTGAACCATTCCTGTGACACTAGTTACAGATTCCGATGCTTCACTTCAGGTTTACTGTATCCCTCTGACCTTCTTATTGATGATGAAGCACAGAAATTGCATCGGAATTAAATACAAAAGCAAAACGCAGACTTAAGTACAAGAAAACTGACTCTTCTTACTGCCTTTGCTTTGAACCATCCCTGTGACACTAGTTATAGATTTCGATGCTTCACTTCTGGTTTACAGTATCCCTCTGACCTTCTTATTGACGATGAAACACAGAAATTTCATCGGAATTAAATGCAAAAGACACAATGCCGAATTAAGTACAAGAAAACTGACTCTTCTTACTGTTTATGTTTTGAACCATTCCTGTGACAATAGTTATCGATTCCGATGCTTCACTTCAGGTTTACTGTATCGCTCTGACCTTCTTATTGACGATGAAACACAGAATTTGCATCGGAATTAAATACAAAGGGCACAATGCCGAATTAAGTACAAGAAAACTGACTCTTCCTACTGCCTATGTTTTGAACTATTCCTGTGACACTAGTTATAGATTCCGATGCGTCACTTCAGGTTTACTGTATCCCTCTGACCTTCTTATTGACGAAGAAAGACAGAAATTGCATCGGAATTAAATACCAAATTCACAATGCCGACTCAAGTACAAGAAGACTGGCTTTTCTTACTGTCTATGCTTTGAAACTTTCCTGTGAGAAAGGTTTAAGATTCCAATGCTTCACTTCAGGTTTACTGTATCCCTTGGATCTTCATATTCACGACGAAACACAGAAATTGCATCGGAATTAAATAGAAAAGGCACAATGCCGACTTAAGTACAAGAAAACTGACTCTTCTTACTGTCTATGTTTGAACCTTTCCTGTGACACTAGTTACACATTCCGATGCTTCAACTTCATGTTTACTGTATCCCTCTGACCTTCTTATTGACGATGAAACATAGAAATTGCATCGGAATTAAATACAAAAGGCACAATGCCGAATTAAGTACAAGAAAAATGACTCTTCATACTGCCTATGTTTTGAACTATTCCTGTGACACTAGTTACAGATTCCGATGGTTCACTTCAGGTTTTTCTGTATGCCTCTGACCTTCTTATTGGCGATGAAACACAGAAATTGCATCAGAATTAAATACAAAAGGCACAATGCCGATTCAAGTACAAGAAGACTGGCTCTTCCGACTATCTATGTTTTGAACCATTCCTGTGACACTACTTATAGATTCCGATGCTTCACTTCACGTTTACTGTATCCCTCTGACCTTCTTATTGACGATGAAACAGAGAAATTGCATCAGAATGAAATAGAAAAGGCACAATGCCGACTTAAGTACAAGAAAACTGACTCTTCTTACTGTCTATGTTTTGAAGCATTCCCGTGACACTAGTTGTAGATTCCGATGCTTCACTTCAGATTTCTGGTATCCCTCTGACCTTCTTATTGACGATGAAACCCAGAAATGGCATCGGAATTAAATACAAAAGCACAATGTCGACTTAAGTACAAGAGAACTGACTCTTCCTTCTGTCTATGCTTTGAACCCTTCCTGTGGCACTAGTTATAGATTCCGATGCTTCACTTCAGGTTAACTGTATCCCACTGACCTTCTTATTGACGATGAAACACAGAAATTGCATTGGAATTAAATACATATGTCACAATGCCGTCTAAAGTACAAGAAGACTGGCTCTTCTTACTGTCTATGTTTTGAAACTTTCCTGTGAGACCGGTTTTAGATTCCAATGCTTCACTTCAGGTTTACTGTATCCCGTGGATCATTTTATTGACGACGAAACACAGAAATTGCATCGGAATTAAATAGAAAAGGCACAATGCCGACTTAAGTACAAGAAAACTGTCTCTCCTTACTGTCTATCTTTTGAACCATTCCTGTGACACTAGTTACACATTCCGATGCTTCACGTCAGGTTTACTGTATCCCTCTGACCTTCTTATTGATGATGAAGCACAGAAATTGCAGCGGAATTAAATACAAAAGGCAAAACGCAGACTTAAGTACAAGAAAACTGACTCTTCTTACTGTTTATGATTTGAACCATTCCTGTGACACTAGTTATCGATTCCGATGTTTCACTTCAGGTTTACTGTATCGCTCTGACCTTCTTATTGACGATGAAACACAGAAATAGCATCGGAATTAAATACAAAGGACACAATGCCGAATTAAGTACAAGAAAACTGACTCTACTTACTGTTTATGTTTTTAACCATTCCTGCGACACTAGTTATCGATTCCGATGCTTCGCTTCAGGTTTACTGTATCGCTCTGACCTTCTTATTGACGATGAAACACAGAATTTGCATCGGAATTAAATACAAAAGGCACAATGCCGAATTAAGTGCAAGAAAACTGACTCTTCTTACTGTCTATGTTTTGAACTATTCCTGTGACACTAGTTATAGATTCCGATGCTTCACTTCAGGTTTACCTTATCCCTCTGACCTTCTTATTGACGATGAAAGACAGAAATTGCATCGGAATTAAATACAAAAGGCACAATGCCGACTCAAGTACAGGAAGACTGGCTCTTCTTACTGTCTATGTTTTGAAACTTTTCTGTGAGACCGGTTTTAGATTCCAATGCTTTACTTCAGGTTTACTGTATCCCTTGGATCTTCATATTGACGACGAAACACAGAAATTGCATCGGAATTAAATAGAAAAGGCACAATGCCGACTTAAGTACAAGAAAACTGACTCTTCTTACTGTCTATGATTTGAACCATTCCTGTGACACTAGTTACACATTCCGATGCTTCACTTCATGCATACTGTATCACTCTGACCTTCTTATTGACGATGAAACACAGAAATTGCATCGGAATTATATACAAAAGGCACAATGCCAACTTAAGTACAAGAAATCTGACTCTTCTTACTGTTTATGTTCTCAACCATTCCTGTGACACTAGTTCTCGATTCCGATGCTTCACTTCAGGTTTACTGTATCGCTCTGACCTTCTTATTGACGATGAAACACTGAAATTGCATCGAAAATAAATACAAAAGGCACAATGCCAAATTAAGTACAAGAAAAGTGACTCTTCATACTGCCTATGTTTTGAACTATTCCTGTGACACTAGTTATAGATTCCGATGCTTCACTTCAGGTTTTTCTGTATGCCTCTGACCTTCTTATCGACGATGAAACACAGAAATTTCATCAGAATTAAATACAAAAGGCACAATGCCGATTCAAGTACAAGAAGACAGTCTCTTCCGACTATCTATGTTTTGAACCATTCCTGTGACACTACTTATAGATTCCGATGCTTCACTTTACGTTTACTGTATCCCTCTGACCTTCTTATTGACGATGAAACAGAGAAATTGCATCAGAATGAAATAGAAAAGGCACAATGCCGACTTAAGTACAAGAAAACTGACTCTTCTTACTGTCTATGTTTTGAAGCATTCCCGTGACCCTAGTTATAGATTCCGATGCTTCACTTCAGGTTTCTGGTATCCCTCTGACCTTCTTATTGACGATGAAACCCAGAAATGGCACCGGAATTAAATACAAAAGCACAATGTCGACTTAAGTACAAGAGAACTGACTCTTCCTTCTGTCTATGTTTTGAACCTTTCCTGTGGCACTAGTTATAGATTCCGATGCTTCACTTCGGGTTAACTGTATCCCACTGACCTTCTTACTGACGATGAAACACAGAAATTGCATCGGAATTAAATACATAAGGCACAATGCCGACTCAAGTACAAGAAGACTGGCTCTTCTTACTGTCTATGCTTTGAACCATTCCTGTGACACTAGCTACAGACTCCGATGCATCACTTCAGGTATACTGTATCCCTCTGACCTTCTTATTGACGATGAAACACAGAAATTGCATCGGAATTAAATACATAGGCACAATGCCGACTCAATTACAAGAAGACTGGCTCTTCTTACTGTCTATGTTTTGAACCATTCCTGTGACACTTGTTATAGATTCCGATGCTTCACTTCAGGTTTGCTGTATCCCTCTGACCATCTTATTGACGATGAAACACAGAAATTGCATCGAATTAAATACAAAAGGCACAATGCCGACTAAAGTACAAGAAACTGACTCTTTTTATTGTCTATGTTTTGAACCATTCCTGTGACTCATAGATTCCGATGCTTCACTTCAGGTTTACTGTATGCCTCTGCCCTTTTTATTGACGATGAAACACAGAATTTGCATCGGAATTAAATACAAAAGGCACAATGCCGACTTAAGTACACGAAAACTTACTCTTTTTACTGTCTATGTTTTAAACCATTCCTGTGACACTAGTTATAGATTCCGATGCTTCACTTCAGGTTTACTGTGTTCCTCTGACCTTCTTATTGACGATGAAAGACATAAATTGCATCGGAATTAAATAGAAAATCACAATGCCGACTTAAGTACAAGAAAACTGAGCCTTCTTACTGTCTATGCTTTGAACCATTCCTGTGACACTAGTTATAGATTCCGATGCTTCGCTTCAGGTTTACTGTATCCCTCTGACCTTCTTATTGACGATGAAACAGAGAAATTGCATCGGAATTAAATACAAAAGGCACAATGTGGGCTCAAGTACACGAGGACTTGCTCTTCTTACTGTCTATGTTTTGAAACTTTCCTGTGAGACCGGTTTAGATTCCGATGCTTCACTACAGGTTTACTGTATCCCGCTGACCTTCTTATTGACGATGAAACACAGAAATTGCATCGGAATTAAATACTAAAGGCACAATGCCGACTTAAGTACACGAAAACTGACACTTTTTACTGTCTATGTTTTAACCATTCCTGTGACACTAGTTATTGATTCGATGCTTCACTTGAGGTTTACTGTATCCCTCGGACCTTCTTATTGACGATGAAACACAGAAATTGTATCGGAATTATATACAAAAGGCACAATGCCGAATAAAGTACAAGAAAACTGACTTTTCTTAGTGTCTATGTTTTGAACCATTCCTGTGACACCAATTATAGATTCCGAAGCTTCACTTCAGGTTTACCGTATCCCTTGGACCTTCTTATTGACGATGAAACACAGAAATTGCATCGGAAATAAACACAAAAGGCACAATGCCGACTTAAGTACAGGGAGACTGACTCTTCTTACTGACTATGTTTTGAACATTTCCTGTGAGACCAGTTTTAGATTCTGATGCATCACTATGTGTTTACTGTATCCCTTGAACCTTCTTATTGACGTTGATACACAGAAAGTGCATCGTAATTAAATACAAAAGGCACAACGCCGACTTAAGTACAAGAAAACTGACTCTTCTTACTGTCTATGATTTCAACATTTCCTGTGAGACCAGTTTCAGATTCCGATGCTTCACAATATGTTTACTGTATCCCTTGGACCTTCTTATTGACGATGAAACACAGAAATTGCTTCGGAATTAAATAGAAAAGGCACAATGCAGTCTTAAATACAAGAAAACTGACTCTTCTTACTGTGTATGTTTTGAACCATTCCTGTGACACTAGTTATAGATTCCGATGCTTCACTTCAGGTATACTGTATCTCTCTGACCTTCTTATTGACGATGAACACAGAAATTGCATCGGAATTAAAAACAAAAGGCACAATGCCGACTGAAGTACAAGTAGACTGGCTCATCTTACTGTCTATGTTTTAAACTTTCCTGTGAGACCGGTTTTAGATTCCAATGCTTCAATTCGGGTTTACTGTATCCCTTGGATCATCTGATTGACGACGAAACACAGAAATTGCATCGGAATTAAAAAGAAAAGGCACAATGCCGACTTAAGTACGAGAAAAGTGTCTCTCCTTACTGTCTATGTTTGAACCATTCCTGTGACACTAGTTACACATTCCGATGCTTCACATCAGGTTTACTGTATACCTCTGACCTTCTTATTGACGATGAAGCACAGAAATTGCAGCGAAATCAATACAAAAGGCAAAACGCAGACTTAAGTACAAGAAAACCGACTCTTCTTCCTGCCTTTGCTTTGAACCATTCCTGTGACACTAGTGATAGATTTCGATGCTTCACTTCAGGTTTACTGTATCCCTCTGACCTCCTTATTGACGATGAAACACAGAAATTGCATCGGAATTAAATACAAAAGGCACAATGCCTACATAAGTACAAGAAGACTGACTCTTCCTACTGTCTATGCTTTGAACCATTCCTGTGACACTAGTTATAGATTCCGATGCTTCACTTCAGGTTTACTGTATCCCTTGGACCTTCTTATAGACAATGAAACACAGAAATTGCATCATAATAAAATACAAAAGGCACAATGCCGACTTAAGTACAAGAAGACTGACTCTTCTTACTGTCTATGGTGTGAACCATTCCTGTGACACTAGTTAGAGATTCAGATGCTGCACTTCAGGTATACTGTATCCAGCTGACCTTCTTATTGATGATGAAGCACAGAAATTGCATCGGAGTTAAATACTAAAGGCACAATGCCGACTTTAGTACAAGAAGACTGACACTTCTTACTGTGTATGTTTTGATCCATTCCTGTGACACTAGTTATAGATTCCGATGCTTCACTTCAGTTTTACTGTATCACTCTGACCTTCTAATTGACGATGAAACACAGAAATTTCATCGGAATTAAATACAAAAGGCACAATGCCGACTGAAGTACAAGAAGACTGACTCTTCCTACTGTCTATGTTTTGAACCATTCCTGTGACAGTAGTTAAAGATTCGGTTGCTTCACTTCAGGTTTAATGTATCCCTCTGACCTCCTTCTTGACGATGAAACACAGAAATTGCATCTTAATTAAATAGAAAAGCACAATGCCGACTTAAGTACAAGAAGACTGACTCTTCTTATTGTCTATGTTTTGAACCATTCCTGTGACACTAGTTATAGATTCCGATGCTGCACTTCAGGTTTACTGTATCCCTCTGACCTTCTTATTGACGATCAAACACAGAAATTTCATCGTAATTAAATACAAAAGGCACAATGCCGACTCAAGTAATAGAAGACTGGCTCTTCTTACTGCCTATTTGTTGAAACCATTCCTCTGACACTAGTTATAGATTCCGATGCTTCACTTTAGGTTTACTGTATCCGGCTGACCTTCTTATTGACGATGAAACACAGATATTGCATCGGTATTATATCCAAAAGGCACAATGCCGACTTAGGTACAAGAAGACTGACTCTTCTTACTGTCTATGATTTGAACCACTCCTGTGACACTAGTTAAAGAATTCCGATGCTTCACTTCAGTTTTACTGTATCCCTTTGACCTTCTTATTGACGATGAAACACAGAAATTGCTTCGGAATTATATACAGAAGGCACAATGCCGACTTAAGTACAAGTAAACTGACTCTTCTAACTGAGTATGGTTTGAACCATTCCTGTGACACTAGTTATAGATTCAGATGCTGCACTTCAGGTATACTGTATCTAGCAGACCTCCTTATTGATGATCAAGCACTAAAATTGCATCGGAGTTAAATACAAAAGGCACAATGCCGACTTAAGTACATAAATACTGACTCTTCTTTTGGTCTATGGTTTGAACCATTGCTGTGACACTAGTTATAGAATCAGATGCTGCACTTCAGGTATACTGTATCCAGCTGACCTTCTTATTGATGATGAAGCACAGAAACTACATCGGAGTTAAATACAAAAGGCACAATGCCGAC